>NW_010410737.1:4726-48289 GCF_000710305.1 Buceros rhinoceros silvestris | reverse complement strand
AAAAGAAAAGGCAAACAATATATAAAAGTGAGTTGGAAATTGAAATTCAGTGGGCTATGAGGCACAAAGATGGTCCTGTCAGTGTGCAGGACTCTGGCTATATCATGTCTGGGAGGCTCTATGTGAAGAAAGTCAGTGCTACCAGACAGGGAAAGGAAGGCAGAATTTAGTTTCTCACTCATGTGTTGATGTGTAACAACAGTAAACAGAAATGAGATGTGCAACGCATGAATAACAGTCTGTTCAACTTGTTGAAAATCAGATCCTTTCTTTGTTTACAAACTGTGCCACAGAATCAGCATAGATTAATGACATTTAGAAATCACCACTTCCACTCTATTTTTATAATTGATTTTTTTCTAATTTGTGTTTTCTTAACCCATTGCAGTTAGATTCAACGTAGTGTACATACACGTACTTGTAGTTTAAAGGATTTATAAACAAAAACAAATGAAGGAAAAACACTATGATACTTTCTTTGACCTAACGTTTACACAGAAAGTTTTTAATTTTGACATGACTAGACAGATACCAAATGCCCAATGGTTTTAACTAACATCAATACACAATTAGCAGTCTTTGTAATTAATCAGGGCAGAAAATTGGAGACAAGGGCCTAACACAGGCTTCTCTCAGTCTTAATGTTCACTCTGCAAAAGTATAAACTTTTTCCCTACTCTTCGGACAATTTTGAAAAATGGCTCCTGCACAATTCAAAGACGACAATTACTATTGTTGCCGTTCATTTAAAGATCTGTCAGTCTTTGAAACCCTGTCATTATTTATGTTCAAAGGCAGGAAATACTAATGAAGTTTGATTTCATCAGTCTCCATGAGATTACTCACATATAATTCTCCCTACAAAATAAACTCACATTTTCTGTTTATTTCATGAAGTATAAACTTACATGTAAAACATGAGAACACGGTAGCTGAGAGGTGTTATCCTTAAACAGTCCTAATATTGTGGTAAAGGTACTCCTATAAAATCCCCAGCCCAGCCATATCATTGCAGCCTGTTTCTGGATTTATATGATTTTACGTCATTAACACGCTGTTTCAAGCAAGTGGAATGGAAACACACATTCTGTTTAAGAAACACTTTGAAGTCCTGGTATGATTGTATTTAAGTATTTTTTATTTATTCTGGTGCAAAGTATAAAACAAAAGCTACATTTAATTTTTTTACCCCTCAGAATTAATTAAAAGACATAGAGTTCAGTCAGCAAAACCTAAGATGTTTACTACTTGACAATTTAATTCAATTTTTGAAAATGGTGTTTACAGTGAAGTATTGTATTTACAGCTGTGCTATTTTGCTCTGCAGTTTTTTTGTGTGAGGGAATCGTAGAAGGTTTTCAGAGTTCAAGTTTTTTTACTGTTTTTCCCCTGGTATTTCTTACGGTCTTTCAGAGTGGCTCACTTATCACTCACCACTGTGATTTAGCATTTAACATTCTGACTGCTAATGTTTCCTAGTCCAATCAAAAAGGTCACAGAACAATACGTTACTAAAAAGTCCAGTGTAATTAGGTTACTTGCAATGTAAATTATAGCTACTTGAAGTGAAATGTACTTAAATTGTTGTTCACGTAAGTAGTCATTACATGTTTCTGAATTTCATCTTTTAAATGTGGCTTTAGTGTGTTTTTAGTATAATAGCTGAAGGATTTTCCATGTGGCTGGTCCTGTTGCAAGATTTATCTTTAAGCTGGGATCAGAAGAAAAAACATAATCATGTATAAGAATTAATTACAGCTTTAGTGGATAAGCTAACTTTAAAAGATACAGGCAAATCTGTACTCATCAGATAGTGATTTTTTTCAAGCTTCTTTGTTGATTGTCTTTGTTGTGGGAAAGTATGAGAGACATTTCAGGAATGACAACCTGATGGCAAAGATAAGTAGCAGAAAAGATTTGATCATGTCACTGATATTGATGGGAAAATATAACTTGGGTTTTCATGGGGATTGACTTGATGGGCAAGCTAAAGTGCACGTGTAAGGATTAGGTTTGTCAGTGGGAAATGCTAAGTCTGGGCATTACAGTTAGCTCATTTACGGTGCGAAGGGGCCAGAGAACATTTGTAAATCCTTGGTCCTTGCTGAATAAACCTGAATGATTTCAGTCAAACTGCTGTCTTATCTGTAAAATACTAGAGTTGTCAGAGAGGAGCAGTGATTAGTGACTGCAGAATGATACAAATCCATCTGCATCTTGAGCACTAAGAAAGCATCAGGATAGTCTGTCCCAAAACATGAGACTACAATAGAAATGATTGTATTGAATAATATGATTCCTCTTTTCAAAGTTAGTGAGAAAGTTAGTGACATAAGTTTGTAACACTACACAGCAGAAAAAATCCTCAACTCATTGGAAAAGTACACTGTATAGACCTTGCAGAAAGGTTTCGGTGCTTTTAAACCATCTCCCAACTATAATTGTCGCTGAAGGCTGGAGGGACTGTCGCTCCAAAAAAGCCAGCCTCAGGAAAGCTTCTCCAGTTACACCAAGCCCCCTTTTCTAAGATCTTCTTCTGTCTGTCCAGTCCATGCTGCCAGCTGATACCCAGGCTCTGAAATAATCACTCCTAGCTTTTTCTTCTGGAAGGAAGTCATATGATAGCTTTATGCTTGGTTGTCATAGGGTCTGCAGTAAGGGAGTCTTCATCTCTCAGGTCTCAGGGCCTGAAAGAGCTCGTTATGTCCCTATGCAACTCAAATGGAGAAGAATGAGGCAAAGAATCTGAACCTTCAGCCATTTCTTAATACTCAGATTTATGAGTCCTGTCACACCAAGGTGCAGCCCCATTTTGTTTACACCATGCTCTCAATGCAATTATTTCAGCCTAATCAATTGCAGAGTCATATTTCTGTGTTTCACATGATATGTTATTACTGATTTTATTATAGCTCAGAAATGTTTAATTATTTATGCTATTAATATGGTTCCAATGGGAAGGGTATTCTGTACTGTATGGGGTGTGTCATAAAAGCTGTAGTCCCCAGCCAATGCTCCATTTGTTATCAGTAATTATTCAGTAAAGGCAGAACAGTAGCGGTGGCTTAATGCTCAAAACACAGAAATATTTTTAATCTTTTCCAATATAATAAAACTTTAGGATATAAACAGAGTTCATCAGTTCTGTGCAAAGGTAGGTCTTCAAAATCAACAGGAGCTTCCAGAGCCCCATGGGTGTGCAGAAATTTTGAAAACAAAGCTTGAGAAAAGGAACCCTGGTTTTCTGCTTGGGCCTGGTTATGTAGTTCCTTCTTCAGCCAGAACTCTAATTCAATTATTTCCCTAATAGAGACAAGGAAGACAGCACAATACTAGTGGTTTCTGTTGCACAAGTAACTATTTCTAAAATTTCTACAAAACCCTGGAGTCTTGGCTAGGCAGGTGGTTTAGCATAGGTGCATCTGTCTTTAAACTCAGGAGAATTCCTGTTCAGTATTAACTGTAGGAGGTCACAAACTAGTCCAGAGGATCTTACTACCTCTGTGCTCCTGCAAGTGCATTTGTACTCACGATTACAAAGAGTAATGTCTAAAGATCAAAGTAAAAGGGTAATTTTCAACCTTCTAGTGCCCTACAGTGCAGTCAATCACATAAATAATTCAATATATCACAGGCATGCATTGTAAAACCCAGCCAGAGGAAGTACCTTTGTGATAACAGCCCTGCGTCCACATGTCTCTTTGCCCAAAGTGCACTAGGACTGAGAGCTTTTGCTTTGTTATTTTAAATCAGTGTTCTTTTTGAAGTTTTCAAACAGTTTTATCCTACAGATTACAGGAACAATGGTACCTGTGTTGCACTATATTACAGCAGCACTCTGAAGGGGTAAGCAAACAGCTGACGAGGTATGTTCTAAGCCATCAGAAGCAGACTGAATTTGATGGCCAACAGCCACCCCATCTTCTCCAAGGTTTCCTTGTGCTCCTTTGCCTGCCCTGAAAACCAGGCAGATCAACAGCTTCTGATCACATTCCTGGAGATCCTTTCAAATTCACAAGTAACCCAGAAAAGTCAAGAGAGAATGTCTGCTAACCCCCCAGAATGATTTCCTGGGTTTTGCCTTTTTTTTGCCTTCTACCTCTTTTAATCTTTACACACATTGCCTCAGGCATTTGCATGTTCACTAATCTTTTCAATATTCATTGAATAATGATTGTGATAATCGTTGTGAAAACAGGTAAGAACCTTTGTCTCAAAAGACCTATCATACCTGTGTAAGATAAATAACTCTACACTCCTCTACCTTCATTTTAATCCTCATTACTGATGTCTATATTTGGAATGTTGCACCAAAGCAATCTAGTGCAATGGCGCAAGAGAACAAGAAGCAAAATCTTGAGGTTGTTCCTTTCTTTGCCTTATCCTGACTTTTGAGACCTTGGCATGCTATTGACAGGAAGAAAGAATACGGTCAGAAGTACCTTCTCTCCAAGAACAGGCAAATGACATGCTCTTCAGTTAAAGAAAAGGCTGGACCCGAAAATTCCTTAATAATAATAAAAGCTCTCACAAGCAAGGAAACAATTTTTTCTCCATAAGGATAAATTAATTTAAAACATCTTGTAGGGTGTGTCTCACATGCTCTAATGGGTATGTCAGACACATGACATTATTTAGTATTACACAGCACAAGGCATCATCTTTAAATCAATGTGTTGGATGGCCCATATTTTCACTTGACACGTAGCAGATGCCATTTCCTTACATAATTGTTCAGATGAGATTGTTAAGCCACAAGAATAGGCATAGTACTGAACACAGAATACTAGAGTGTGCTTTGCAAGAAAAGCTGTTCATTACCAGGAGAAAAACAGCCTGAACTGTATAAATTCTAATGCTGCTTGTAGGCAACTCCATCAAGCAGTACTCTCAAACTGTCAGCGGTCTCTTTGAAGGAAGTTTACTTGTAATGCTGGTTTGTCTACCTGGTCAAACTAAAGGAGCAGAAGTAAAGGCTTTTCCTTTCATCCTCCCTACCAGCTGGATCTCTATAAAGCTAGCCACAAGTCTTTGAACACAATCTTCTTCCTTATTCTCTTGGCACGTGCAAGAGAACTCCAGTTGCTCATAATCAGGAGCTAAATCTTCCAGTATAAGTACAGGAACAATATACAGGATAAACCTTTCAAAGAGGAAAAATGTGAGCATGGAAGGAGCAGAGCATCAACAACATACAGCATGCTAGATCTCATGCTGCACTGGTCTGAAGGGAAAATTAAAGCTCTGGGCAGTAGCCGTTCCTAAGGGAGCCGAGGAGATGGCAGTATTTTAGCAGACGAATTAAGTGTTGCTCTTGAGAAATGGAAAGTCACCAATTTATGATTCTACAGCATCAAGACAATACTACCTCAGTGAAGAAGTGAAGTATAGCTGTGGCTAATGCAGATGAGTACTAGCGTTCACGGTGCTGAAGAGATTGGTCTAAAGTCTTTAAAGCCTAGCTTTTGTGAGGCCACGCCGTTTACCTCAGGTGGGTAGTAGGAGTGATACTGGAGTGAAAATTCATTGCTGCTGCTTTTTGAAACTGTCTTTCCTAGAGTCACCCCCAAAATAAAGGTTTGCTCATTAATCAACTCTCATTAATAAGACTGATTTCCTGGTTTTTGCCTTTTTTTTTTCCTTCTACCTCTTTTAATCTTTACACACATTGCCTCAAGCACTTGCATGTTCACTAATCTTTTCAATATTCATAACGCAAAAGTCAGACATAACCTATGGGAAAGTACATACCCAGCCACATATGTTTTCCAAGGTGAAGTACAGACCTTTTCTGAACTGGTGAAGAATCTTTGTCCTGTACTAATAGCTATCAGACATGGCACAGACACTCAGTCGTACTCCCAGTTGGAGTGTGCTCTCAGTTGCTTTGCCAGTCACAGATTCAACATTGACACTAAAGAGGGGAAAGAATGAGCACAGGGAGTCTCTAAGATGTTCTTTAAGATGGAAAAGAGACAAAAAACAAAGTCAATGAGGGAAAGAAATGAGAAATGTTAATAGAAAAAGTGAAAAGAAACCAAGCTGTCATGTAGAATTTGGTCGTACACATTATCCTTTTAAAAGAAACTGCTAAGTATTCTTCACAAAGAGTATGAACACAGCACTATATACAGTACATGTCATACAATAAACTTTTAGAAGTCCATTTCTAGTCCTTGCTAAAACAAGTTTAGCAGTCTACAAACAAGAATGCTTTTAGCATTGCAACACCCACAACCATTTTATAGGTCTTGTGGCTTGGATCTCACTCTTGGTGGGGGTTACTCTTTTATTTCTTATCCGAAGTGTTTACATCTTTGTGGTGTCGGCAATACAGACCCATCTTTAAAAGACCAGCAAGAAAAAAACAGCAGTAAATCTCTGCAATGTGTTTTCAGTATGTCTATAAATCTGAAATATTTAAATGTAAACCAGTCCTTTTCTTTGAAAACTGTGGATTGAAATTCACAAAAGGTTTTATTACAATATTTTTATTCAAGATAATCTGAACAAAGATGAGGTTAATATTTTTCCTTGAATGTAATCTTTAAATTAAGGGGCATGGTGAGAAAAAATCCCCAGTATTTTAATAAAAAAAAATTGTTGTCATTCTGGAACTGAAGCCAAAACTGTTCTTAGAGAACGAAGTACAGTTCACTGATAAAATTATTTAACCTGTGTATTATAAAGACACAGCAAGAAGTTCAGCTGCTTAGATGAAAAAAGT
This sequence comes from Buceros rhinoceros silvestris, assembly GCF_000710305.1. Taxonomy (NCBI): domain Eukaryota; kingdom Metazoa; phylum Chordata; class Aves; order Bucerotiformes; family Bucerotidae; genus Buceros; species Buceros rhinoceros. Next base: position 41,562 of record NW_010410737.1, on the reverse strand, counting down.
AAATAGGCACAGATAGATCTCTCTTCTGTGTCTGTATTCATCATCTTAAAGGTAATGTTATTCAGGCAGGTGGCTAGAGATTCCTGCAAGTAATCTGTAAGTAGTTTGGGAGATTTTGTATAATTGGACATCTGTGCTATATTTTTTTGATGAACTGAGATTTTAATCTCCTATTTTGATAAATGATAGTGTTTTCGTAACAATGCAATCCCCAAAGGATCAAAGATTCATTGTGTTAAGCACCTTTAGAGTGTTCAGCACTTTCTAGAGTCAAAAATAGTATCTGCCCAACAGAGATCTTACAGAGAAAGGATGGGACCTGAGACCCAGTGATAAACAGATAACTGGAGTTTGAAAGGCAGGAGAAAGAAAGCCCCATACAAAGAAAACTGCAAAGCCAGGTGGCTTTGAATAAATCAGCATCTTCAGACTGTAACAATCTAGAGTGACCAGAGAAGAGGTAGAATTACCTGAGTTGTCATTCTCTAGTTATCAACAAAGTGCTGAACCTAACAAAGAAGGAAGTGGATTAATATGGAGATTGAAGAAACCACGAGATTTTGATAAAGAAAGAATCCTTCAAAAGATTTGAGGTCAAAATGTGTCTTTTAGTTTAAAGAGTGGTAGCAACCCCTCATGTATGTTTGCCTATCTCACCTCTGTGTCAGTACCTGAGTGCTGTGAACTCCCTTCTGATGAGTGTATGGTTTGGGGAACTCGCCACAGTTAAGCCATTCTTTCTAATACTACTTCATATAATCCTTTCAAGAATGAGTAATACATCTCTTCTCTGAGGCATGTAGCATAGTGTGTGTACCTACCTACCAAGAGATACTGTTATTCTCAGTGCAAGATTCTAGTAAAAAAAGTCCCTATTCAGCTATCTCCTCTGAACACCAGCATTTTTTTACCTCATCTGAACACTGACAGTTCAGTCAAAATACAGGTTAGTCGCTTTTAGCCCTGGTCGTGACAGCACCTGCTAGAGATTTTGGCACCAAGAGAGGACACACAGGTCCAAATTTTTTGCACTTAACTTGAGGCAGCCACATCATACGTTTGAGTTAGGTCTGTAGCATGTACATAGCCTCTGTGGATAATGCATAGACATTTGCAGAGGTCAAGTCAGCCCACCAAGACCTGGATGCAGGCCACCCTGGTGTTCCAGTTTTCAAGAATTTTTACGACAGCTTCAAAATATCAACACAGAATTCATAAGCTGCACATAGACAGATTCCACAAATAGTCACACAAGGCCAACCCACACACCCAAATGGATATTTCCCAGCTGCTGGAGTGAGCAGGGTCCCCTGCTGCTATATCTGTCTGTCTTAGCAGCTGGGAAGGAGCTTCCTGCTGCTGCATGGGCAGTTGGTCCTTTTTTCCACTTTTAGGGTAGAAAGAATGAGAGATTCCTAGAACATTCTCGCTATCTGAGAAGGGTCCCTAGCCGCCAATACTGCAAGAGAGTAGATCTTACTCCTTCGGAGAAGAACTGTCAATGACCTTGTGTTATATTGTGCTGCTTTAATTTGATTTAATCGGGACAAGAAAAGAGAAATGGAAGGGAAAAAAAAGTTAATATTGAACATAAGTACTGTAGAGGAGCTAGCATCTAAGTTCAAGCATCCTAACAAATGCAGTGAATTGAATAGATTTTTGTGATTATCATGGGTCAAATCCTGAAAAAACACATTAGCAGATATGTTTATGCCAGCATAAACATTGAAAAGTAAATCACTGTATGTTATTGCAAAAGCATTGCATTTGAACCGAAGTTGTTAGGAAGCCCCTTCAGAAATTAACCCAGTTATTCTAAATAGCAGTTATGGCTTTTTCCAACCTCATCCACATTAGTCATCTTAGAAATACATGTATTTCTAATTAGCAAAATGGCAATAAATGTAAAAGAAATTGCATATTAAGTTAGCAACTGCAAGTGTGTTTCTCCCTCTGAGCTGTGTTGCTACATTAGAATGATTCAGAATGATTGTGTATAGGACTTTGCAAGGAAATTTGCTCTACATACAGTTGTACAAGTGCTTCTGTACTCTAGAAAACAAGAAATGACAGGAATATGTTGTAAAATGTATCCGCTCTGTTGGGAGGTTTTTTATTACACATACATTTAGTCCAAATAATTTTAAACTTACATTTCCACCAAGGCTCATCTTTGCTTTAACAAGTGTTTTTTATTAACTGGAATGATGGGTTTTTGGGTTTGAACTGAAATCTCCTTTTCTTGTTTTCAAAAGGGCATATATCTGAAGGCTTATTTTGAAAGCTGAAATGCAATATGTTGAAAAAGCAGTTGTGAACTCTTTTTCTATAATTGAAAAAAGACATGAGTTAGGCTTTAAAGTGTGAGGAATGGTACAGCTACTATCTGTGCTGACTCAGGCCAACTTGCTTCCATGCTGGTATGACCTTCAAAAGGAGTTAGAAAAATCACTTGAAGAGAAAAGAATTTCTGTCCAAAAATGTGAATCAAAACTTTTCATCGCTGCATGCAAAATATCAAGTGAAATACATGTTATCATTTTGATCTTAACATAGTTTTTTTCTAATATTAGCAATATAGTCTGACTACATCAGCATCCTGAAAGAATACTTTTGTTTTATAGTTGGAAATTACACAGTAATAAATTCTTCTTTCTTAAAAATGTAATTGCAACTACATTACTATAACAAAGTGCATTTTTTATTGTATCTGGCTCTATCTTATCCATACCCAAATCAAAATGTTGGGTTTTTTTCTCTATGTCTAAATAGCACTTAGGGATCAGAATGGCCATGATGATCTGAATGGTCATAAGAATAAGTAAAACATTTTTACTGGTCAAACAAGCACTTTGGTCAGTTTTCCAAGACGTATAATCCATGCTGATCATGTTCAAAGGATTAATATGGTTCTATGTTTCAGAATTGTCCCTGCAAGTCCCCAGGTGAGCCAAGAATAATATCTGGGCAGATTTGCTAGTCAGGAATGGTTTTAAGTGAACTTCCTGCCCATGCTCAACTTAGCTTGATTTAACTTGGTCAAAGTCAACTGTTTCACAGTTTAGAGAATGCATGTTTTATGCAGTTTAGAGAAGAAATGTGCAAAAATTACACAAGTGTATGATTTTGAGTAGCATATTCATTAAGTAAGTGGTTATGCATTTTGACAAATTACATAGGTCGTAGAATTCTTACTGAGAGGGTAAATGATTTAATCTCATTAAATGAGTAGCACTGTTGGTAAATATGCTTAAAAAGAGACATCTAATTGATGATTACCAGTATCTCATTCCAGATATACTGGAGAGAAGGGATAGGGCTGCTGCAGTAAATATTTTGGCAATTCCCAAAAATTCTTCTCATACCTGACAGCGTGTGGTCTGTGTCACATGGTGTCACAGTGTGTAAGGTATGTCATATGGTCAATTCTTGTCTACATGTCTATGGGTGCTGTGATACTGCCCATATGTGAAGGGCTCTGTGTGTGGAATGCAGCTGTTCTGCAACAGTGGTCATAGTTTGGGATTATTTCTTTGTATTATACATTGTTTAGTGTTTTACCTAATCTCTGAAGTGACTATTCTTTTCCACTGAGCACTCTTTACGTAGTTCCTTGAACAATTTATCTAATGTGATGCTTTCTGATTAATATAATTCCCATCTGCCATGCCTATATTTGTTTGTTTCTTCAGGGAATCAAGAAAGCCACTGAAAGGCTAGAAAAAGCACTGTAATTGTCCCACTTGCCTTTCACAGTCTTCTGGTTTTCATGGGCCTTTACTATCTTTCACAGATATTTTGGTACATCTCTTATCTTTAAATGCTGGAAAAAGGGACTATTGAAATTTCTCCCCTGGCACTTCACTACTACTGCCCATTGTTGTTGGACTGTACCAGTTCCACAGCAGGAAAACCAAAAAACATTGCATTACATGTGTAGTCCAGAAACAACACAAACTTAGACACTTTTGTGACCAGGACCCAACCTGATTCCAACAAGTAAGCAATAAGGAAGGATATCATCATCACCATCATCATCATGCTGTACCCGAGACCACACCATCTGTTTCCTCAGATTCATACTCCTCCATAATCTAATGACCAAGACTAATGTACATTATCATTTTGCTATAGTGGCTGAAGAGCTGAGGGAGTGACATAATGCATCTCTGCCAAACCCCTTTCCTGATGTTGGACCATTTTCTTTTGTAGTACCTTTTATTATTTTGACTGCTGTTTTCTGGGAATTGACAAAGTCAATTCACTCAAGAAATACTAGGAATGTCCGGTTCCAGCAGACTGGCAAGCTACATTAAAGTCGTATAAGGCAGTTTTTTTCTCAGTAGCTAAAGAGCAATATCACTTGCTGGGTAAAGTTCATATTTTTTCATTGATTACTCTGCAAGAGAATTGTGCTGTTGTGTTTCATAATTGGAGGTCTGTGAATAGTATAAACTACATTTTGTGAAAATGTACACAAATAATAGTTTTGCCCATAGTCCATTCCTCTCAAAATGTTCCTGCCGTCATCTTTCATCTACCCACTTTTATCAACCCAATGTCCCTCTCATCTATCACACTCAGCATAATTTATGTGTCCTCATGGCTCTTTCCAAACTGTTGCCCCTTTATTTCTGAAGGCTCACCAGTGATGTGACAGCAGTGCCCATCTTATGTATACCTCACACACTCCTTATTTAGGTGTTTGTTAAACTTTGAACACCTTTGTGCTGTTCCTTGGACTTCTTCCCCATGGGAGGACCATTAGGATCACTTCTGATGGCAGATTGGAAGCAGAGAATTTTATAATCTGCTAATAATATGGAATCTAACTTATTACCTGGTGGTGTAATAGTGTATTACCTGATAGTACGGTGGCCAGTGCAGACAACATCATCAGTAATAGGTGGTTCTGTACCTCTCTTGCTAAACTGCTGTCTTGTTCATAAGGTGTTGATTCCTGAGGGTCAGAGGCTAGAAGAATGTTAAGGCCTGCAACGGTTGTGCCTTGCAATCTCCTAGTAAACCCTGTGATTTAAGCGGGCAAGTATTTCAGTACATTTGATCAAAAAGAAATGCAGCTCTTGAACTTCCTGTCTTCTACCTGACTGTCCGTGTTTGTAAGCTGGGCTCAAAGCACTGGATGACAGCAAACTGTTCAGACCAAACAGACATATTTTCTTAGCTTAGGTGGAACAAGCTGAAGCCACCTGAAGTTGGTAGAACAGATGCTATAGTGCAAACTTCTGGGTTGCACAGGAGTCTAACTGCTTACAGAAACAGAGTGTCTTTAAGAAATGTATAATTTCATATCAGAACCGCTTTTATTAGTAAGTGCTGGGTTGACAGACAACAAAAGGTGATTCACTTGGATGGTGGGGAGAACTACAGCTCTTCTGTAATGAAATCATTATTAACACAGTGAGAGACAGAACCAGGCAGTTTCAAATTCACAAATCATCTGTCTTTCTACTAATATCTGTGGTTTTTGGCACCCCAAGAGCAGGCCCCGTTCCCCTTGAGAGACTCTTTCATAATGTTCAATAATGTGTCTGTTATGAGAAGGATGTTGAGACTTTTGAATACAGCAGCTCGGCTAAAGCAGCTGTTGCTTCAGAAACAGCAAAAGCAGAAAAAAGAACGCTTAAGATTTTTAAATACATACTCCCATGTGGTCTATTTCTCAGCCCAAAAATGGGACTTTGCATTGCAGCTGCCACCTGTCCGCAATGGGGAAAGCTTTATAAAGCATTTTTCCGGAGCTGTGCTTGGCTGCCCATTTCAGGCCATAGCCAAAGCCAATGGTCAGAAACCATTGTCAAGAGTCATTTCAGCTAATTCTCCCTGCTTTGATTTCTCCTGATCCTGATCTTCTGCAGGGGCTGGCAGTTAGAGTGAGTGACATGGAAAATCTTGGCCAATGAAAAGCCTAGCAATCTCCAGAAACAAATATAATTACCTGGTTGATGATTGGTATTTGATTCAAAGTGCCACAGGAAACAGCAATTACGATTCCGCAGAAGAACAAGGTGTTGGAAACCACAGCAGGGGTCTGTGTATCAGCCAGGTAATGATCCTCACCCTGCAAAGGAAACTGCTGTAGGCATCCTTCGGGTGGGTCTCTTGCACAGTCAGAGGGTCTGACTGATTGAATAGCAACACCGAGGCAAGTTAACAACTTTCGTGAAAGGATGCCAGGAGAGAATCCCATGGATAAGCTGTGTATGTCTTTCAAAGACTGTATACAACCGAATTGTCTATTGTACTCCTACCATTGCTTATTCTGAAAAGCAGATATTTACTCTAGTGTAGGCTCTGCCTCCTCCTTCAACCCACTTTCTCACATAAAGTAACACCACACTCCTTAATGAATACAGCTAACTCAGCTGTGACTTTTCAGCAGTGCTGAAAATCACTTCTATAGGAAGTCTTGTTTTTAAAGCTGTTTCATATAAGATTTTATATCTAACTTCTTTAAGTACAGACTGGAAAAACTGAACCATAATTCATGCCTTTCTCTGTGTTTTGAAAGTGTAAATCAAAGGTAAGATTTATACAAATAAAAACCAGCAAGTGCCTGTTAACACAGAGAGTGTTGGAATTCTGTATTTGCCACACTGATGTGCAGAGACCAATGGGAGTCATATATATTTTAATGCATTTCTAGTAATTTCTAGAATTCAAGAGCCAGTATCCTGTCCCTATTGCATATTATTTTGTTTATCTTCCTTGACTTCTCCAATTAACACACATGGCCGTGCTTGAAGTTATGGCTTTTACAGACTCATGTGGCTTTATACTGACATAAATTGCAGCTCAGAAGAAAAGTAAGGGAAAGGAAAATTTATAGTTCAGCCCAATACTGTATGCCAAAATCTAAAAATGCTTTAAGACAGCTTCTTAAATAATCATACTTCAAACAGCACACCCAAGTCCTTAGGCCAGAAATGTTAGGCATTTTTGTACTTCCCTAAACTCTGTGGAAATAAATTTAGGGTTTTTTAAAAATCAGACAATTGTTGAAGGAAATGCTGGACAACTTTCATCCAGTCTCAGAGCTGCCAGTTCTCACAATATTGGGATTTTTAAAAATAATTCCAGCTCCTCCAGCATGAATTACAATAGATTTCTAGTTCTTAATTTATTTTTTAAAGGTAACTTCCTTGTTCTTCTAACTGTGGAAAGAAAAACATAAATGTGAACGCTTAAGGCTAAAAAAGTAGAAAGCAAATTTCATAGAACTGTTCTAATACTATGGCGGATAAAGTTAACTCCTTCATGGGGACCTAACTCATGATGCTAGAGCTATGCCAATACTGCTGTCTGATTTAAGATAGTAGGTACTCTTCTGGAATCAACACTGCTAAACAGGATACTGGAATACTCATTTTGTATACAGAGGTAAAGTCCAAACTTAAGTGTTTGTACTGCAGATTCTAGTGGCATAAATGAGAAGAAAATTTAACCTATATAATCTCTACATACTACATAAAATTTCTTGTGATTGGCCTCAAAACGTATTTTTTAGAATCCTCTAAAGGTCAGATAATTACTATTCCAGAAGATATTACAAGGAAAAAAAAAGTCTTTGATGGTTTAAGACCTAGTGCCCATTGAAAGGGTTTTAAGTATATTCCTGGTCAAACATCCCCTGTCAGCATATCAACTGTATAGCATTAAAATAAATGACATTTTCATATCTCATATGAAATACAGGAGTATAATTCTGTTAGCAGTAGGAATCATGGAGAGACCTGGTGTAGATTATTTCACTACCATTATTAGATTAGATTAGGTAAACATATTTTGGGCATTATTAACTATGGAATAAATGTATTAGCTATGAAAGAAATGTATATTTGGAATTTTTCTAGAGTCAGTGGAGGTGCTCAGCCTGCATTCCAGGCAAGTTGGTAGTTTCTGGAACAAACTGATGTCTGAAAGATCCTGTAGACAGCTGGTACCAGCCTATCATTTGTTTATATCCATGCTTAGGTGTGTCACAACCACATCGATATTGCAGAAAGCTGTTGGAGGGAGTTTATTTTAACACTACAGAGAAAAAGCATCCAAGGTTTGGGGGCAGTTCTTGAGCCCTGATAGTGGAATTGTTCTTTGAGTGTTTTGCTTCTGCCACAGAGTTAGGCGATGTGTTACTGCACAGCTTCTTGTCCCTATTGCAGACTAACCACCCGCTCATCTGTGGACCCAGGAGCAGCCAGCCGGCTGCTGGGGCACTGTGTGCTGGCTGAGTAGCTAATGGCAGTCTTTCCTGAACACAGTGTTATGGGCCAGGGGGAAGTATGCACTTGTCTACGACTGGCTTGTGGAACAGCTGGAATTGCTACACTATTTTCTTTTTACTAACATACCATATATTAACTATCTCAATTTGTCAAGAAGGAGACTGTACTTGTGATATTACAGAGACATGGAGAAATAGTAAATCATGAAGTGCAAATCTGTGCCTAGGAGAATTAGATTATTCTGCAAAAATTAAATATCGACTGATGATGACTGATAGCAATATTTGTGCCTGAATTTCTTAATTTATACAGTCGGTGACATGGAGAACACAGTGGGGATAAGTAAGATCCCGTAATTGCTGGGGAAGTATTCCAATTTTCAGCTATTTATTCTTCCTTATTAGTTTCAACTCTTGCATGATAATCCACTGATTCTTTTCTTTTCCTAATCCCTTCTAATGTTAATCTATGTTAATACCATGTATTTATGTATTTGAAACATGGGTTATAAGAGGTTAGGCAGCTCTGGCTTTCCACTTACTCTGCTTCTTACTGTATTTATTTTTACACATGCATATGTGTACATATATATACATATAGACATACATGTAAATATTTATATGTAAGTCTCTAATGTATATACAAATATGTCTGTATGTATGCATTCCATTACTGTGTGGTTAAGTCAAAAGTACCTGGGTACATACTTATATAGGTTTTGCCTTTTATGCACACATCTTTCCTTAAAAAGAGAATATATCAAGATATATGTTTGTGTTTGCACAGACACTAAGAATTATGCAAAATGAGGTAGCATCATTTTAAAAATAAACTGTAGAAAAGTCAGGCTGTTGTCAGGAGTATTTTTATATAACTTAAAAATGCATTTGTGCAAAAAATTAATTTTCTATTGCTATAAGGATTTCTGCATGAGCTTAAGTCAATAAACTGTGGATAATCTCCTTATGATCAGTGGATTGCTACCAGGATTTAGTTAAATATGGACCTATGTCTTTCTAGAATTAGCAACATATATTAATTAAATTATAAAGAACAGAAATTTATTTGGAGGGATGCACATCATTCTGAGGACATTTGATCTCACCGTAGCAAACTTTGATCGTTTTACTATGTGGCATTTAAATACATTGGAAAAAGGTCTTATAGTCAAAACCCTGATGTAACTCAACTGTATTGTGTAGTTCTTCATTTTAGTTAAAACTGAGGGTCAAGAGGGTTGTTTTCTTTTGCTTTTTGCCCTGAGGTTTGCCTAGGACTTAATCAGACTTGCTGGTTTATTTCCATATCAAAGTTAAGTAGTAAATATTTTATTAACAGATGTCTGCATCAAAAACTTCCATTTGGATACCAGCCCTCAATACAAAGTCATATTACAGAATACTAACATCTCCCATACTGCAATTATAATTTCCATTGTTCTCAGACAGGAACCCACCAGTGCTCTACTTGTGAATGTTCTTACATATTTCCTCCAAAGAATAATTGCAAAACAATCAAAGCAGGTCTAGATGGGGCTCAGAGCTGAACACTTACAAATCACTTCTGTTAACATTTTCCATCAGTGGTTGATTTATGGTATGACACACAGGGATGCTAATTCGTAATCATCAATACGGTAGAATTGAGACTTAACATTATGGAAAAGCAAAAAAAAAAGCTTTTCAAATGAGTTGATTAAATGTGCTGAAGGAGAATATATCATAGACAACCCCTCAAATACCGGAGAATCAAGTTTTACAAGCCAACACGTGGAAGAACTGTAAAAACTGAACATGAGGTAAAAATTCAGTTACAAATTATTAATAGTTTTTATAGTGGTCATTTTGGTAAAGAGTACAGGGCCTAGCAGAGCCATGGCACTCTACAATAGTTTATTTTACTAATTTTAGAGCCTTACTATACCACTGCATGTACTATACATGCATGCACAGCGGTGGTTTTGGGAGGCTGTCTAAACTAGGCTTCCAGATTAATTCCTTTTTAGAAGTGTTTTCCCTTTCTGAAAACAAATACATAGAGTGAAGCAGCAACCCCTGAAGAGAAGAAAAACCATGGAGTCACCTCAGTTAGAGACTACAAAGGCCAGTTAAGTAATTTATTTCATGCTCCTGAATAGAAGCTGATTTCATTCTCTGTGAATGGAGATTGTTTCAATATAACTATTCTCTCTAGAGCTTTAAGTAAACCAGCTTTAAATAGTTTAAGTGATGTGGCTTTTCTCACTTCCTTTGGACGATATTTTCATTGTCTAATAGATCTCACTCTGAATTTTTCTTCTGATATCCTGCCTAAATTACTTAACCACATATTATTATCTCTTATTCTGCTTAGTTAAAATTCCTTATAACAAGCTCTGTCAATTACTGTTGCCAGGAGCTGCTGCTTCAAATGTTTCAGTAGAGATCATATAGCTAAAATCTTTCATCGAAGAAGACATTCTCATGGGTATTAAAACATTTGTCATTTAAAAATGCATATATTTCATAGATAGTCTCAGTTTCTAAGCCGATAAAATAAACCTTAATTCAATTATAAGGACTGTATGATTTATAATTAATGCACAATTTAAGACTGATTTAATGATAAGGAAGATATGCTCCTCTGGTAGCACTGTGGGTTGGGATGGCCAGTGGCAAAACCTCCTGCTGGGTATTGAAGCATTTGTCACCAAGTGCCATGATTTGTTCATCAAGCACTGTTCATCTTCTGCGGCTGTGGGCAGAAACGGGTCTCTCTCTGTGCTGGCAGTCATCAAGATTCATGATTGCTCTGTCTGATGGCCACAGGCTGTTAGAAAAGCAACTCTGCTTTCTCAGTGAAAGGGCTAAATGAGGCAGGAAGCCTGACTGATGAAGAAGGGAGGGATCTAGAAAACTGTGAGATTAGAGTCAGGCACTTCCCAAGCAGAAGGCAGATGAGTCTTGACTGTATTGGCCAGGTTAAGACTTGGGAATCTCAGATATGAGTGCAAAGAAGAAAGTGCTGATGACAGCTCATTGAAAATGGTTACACTAGCGTTTACACTGGAGTAATCATGTTTGGGGTTCCTGATTAACTTGTGGCTGCTCGACCAAAAGTCCTGATGTGCATATCCTCCCTTCTTACCCACATGCCATTGACAGATCTCTTTTTACGTGGACTCTCATTAGATAGACCACAATCTGAATCCCTTGAACTTAAACAATACAATTTGCATTTCTGTCAAGTTCAATTTACAGTAAATGTTGGAATCTCCTCATCCTCTTGAATCGTTACCTAGTGTGTCTTACCATGCCATGAGGGCAGTTGGCCTAATATTTTGCTTTCTCTTCTCAGTAAGGAAGATGCTGTGCACACCCAGCCTGGGTTGCATAAGATAGAGTAAGCAGGTGTTGCTTACCTGCATTAGACCTTCGTGTTTAGCTCCCTGTAAATCCTTGTTGCCTCAGGGCTTACAGCATTTTTCCTATCAAAGGGTTTGTTTTGCTGAAATCCTAGAATGGAAATTAATATGTTGGCATGTACAGATGCAGTGAATGTAGTAAATGCTGGACAATGTAGCAGGACTTTTTTAGTTAGCAGAACTAATGACTGTAGTATACAGGCAGACCCTCAGGTTAGGTCTGCTCCCAGCTAAACTAAACTTTCTTATCTCATGCTTCAGCAGTTGTGGGTTGACTGTGAGAGATGCATTTAGAAGATTGTCACATAATCCTATGGGATTCCTGACATACTTTCTTTTTCATGGGATGGCAACATCTGCAGTAGAAAATGTTTTCAAGTGAGTTTCAGTCATGCTTTCTACAAACTCTTCTTTTAAGGCTTTCTGCAAAGAAAAAGAAAAAGTCCAAAATGCAAGATTTTTTTTAATTTCTGTCTTCTCTCAAACCAGTAGGATATTTGCAATGGAGAAATGTAAATTAGCTGAGATAAACACCAGTTTGCAACAAAGTCCTGCCAGATGCTGTCCTGCCAGGTGCTGAAGCGATGAAAAGTGGACATAGCAGAACCATGAACGTTGTCTGTGAAAAAAACCTAACTTGAGACCTTCTCTGTAGATACTGGATATGCTGAACTACATCGCTCAGCTACATGTTTATAGACACAGTTGCATTTATTCCTTTTTTTCTGCTCTGACAACTTCTGTAATGACTTACTCTTGAATACTTCCTGTGAATACTTTACTGTTAAACTAAACCAGTTGCACATCCTGTTCAAGAGATTATCTTGAGGGCATGTGGCTAAAATGGTTAAATTACTCACTATAAGAAATGGCTGATTTTCCAAGGACTGAATAGTTACATAGTGTCATAGGACAGGAGACATATGGCTGATGAGATTAGTGTGAGGAAACACACTTCTAGTGCAATGCTGAAGGAACCAAGCCCAGATATTTCTGGAAAGTTTCACCAACTCAGTCGCCAATAAAAATGGCTTCAGGTCCATCCTTTTTCAATCCATTAAACGTAACAGACAAAAGAATGTAAATAGCCCCCCCCAAACCACAAAATAATTAAAATAATGTTTTGAAGATACTTGCTAGCTCCTGAGGAAAGAAGAGATCTTGCTAATAGTTTAAGCCTTAGATTCCCTTTGATAAAATGAGCTCTCTCTATTTATCATATGTACCACTGCTGCAATTTATATGATCTCCATGTCATGTGGCCCTTGAAACTCAAGTTCTTTCAGTTTTAAAGCCTCAAATCTATTTCTGAGTCTTGCAGTATTTGAACTAAACCACAGAATTAGTGTTTGCTTGAAGAAAGCTTTTGTAATGGTGTGAATAAAGAATCTCCAGTTGGTGTTAAAAGAGTAACTGTTCTCAGATTGTATTTCTACCTTCCACAGCAGGCAAAATGGCAAAGTTCAAAAGTCAGAGGACAGAGAGAGCTCCATGTTATCCTCTTTTAAAAAAAGAATCTGATTATCTTGTGTTTGGCTCATGGTGGCTTTAAGAGTTGGGGTTGGCAGAGACAACAGCATGGGGACTGCATGCCAGTACCAGCACTTTGTCACATCTTGTCACTAGGGAGGTGCTAGTAGAACAGTATTATTTTGACCATTGCAGCTACACCTGGAAGGTGAGGTGATGCCAGAATACTGTGAAGTGTCAAAACAGGGCAAAGTACTTCTCTTGCATTATATATATTTTCAGGGTGGAAGCGAGGAGGAGAACAAAAACAGATGAACACTTGTGCTCAGCAATATAGAGCTAGCATAGTCTCAGAGAAGACAGGAAGAGGCAGAGGAGTCTGACCACATGCTGTGCTGCTGTCCTAACCAAGAGCCAAGTCAGCTGGGGCAGGGAATACACAAAGCTGCTTTCTTAAGTTGTTTGAGGTCTTCTTCATTGTAATACAGCCCAGTAAGCTCTCCTAGCCCCTGTGCTACTGTCCAACAGAATAGACTAACTCTGTGTTTCCTATTCAAACCAGATAGCCAGAGCAAGCAGTTTAGAATAGACAAAAGACTCCTAAAAGAAACATCAAAATTATACAGTCCTCATGCAAAATACGCTGACTTTGTGGGCCAAACTTAAGATCCTGTCACAATAAATAGAACAAACAACAGAATTGTAAATAACTAACAGAAAGGACAAAGCTGACTAGAAATAAAATCGTAGCAATAAAAGGGAGACTACTATAATTCTTCTTTCTGGCTTGTTTTCCACCTACTCTACCGCAGGGGAGGAGAATTAATGTATGCACACCCTCCACGTTGCTCCAGCACTGCATTTCCATGCACAAAGCAGCTGAAATGCAGATCATATATATTTTGCTTCTGCTGGCAGCTCCTCACATCCCACCAAAGGCTAATAATGCATTTTGGATGCTTCATCTTGTTTGTTATCTTCCTGATGGCATTATCATTCTAGTCAGAAAGGCACTGAATTCAGCCACCTCTGAGATCACCCATCACTTATAGCAGGGAAAGCACATGCAGACTTATGCTCCCTCTGCAAGTTCTTCCTCCTCTGGCTGTCACCACAGTTAAACACACCCGTACAGAGTGTGTGTACCATATTTTTATCGAAAAAGTTAAATGAAAATTGACAAGGCAGCTACTTTTCTTTCCCAGTCGTTGCCATAAGGGTGGTCTTAGCACACTGGGAAGTGCTCACCCAGTTATTTTACATGCGGCACACACAGTCTGTGTTAAGTAGGCTTCAGCTGACAGCATGAAAACACTTGGATTTACACATCACTAATGCTGCGCTACAGTATACGGGCCTCTTCCTCTGATAGCTTCTGCAGAGCAGTGCCTTGGAAGAGCACAATATGACCACTCACAGTCTAAAGCTGCCCACTGGAGGTTTGCCATGCCAAGATTCAGACTGTTCTTTTTCAGCACTGGCATCTGGCCTAACTGCACAGCAGGCTTTACAATAGTGTAGAAATTGGTACCAGTCTTCCTAAGATGCCATACCCATGAGATTATTTATTAAAAGATTTATATCTTGTTAACAGTCTGAGAACCACCCACGGGTGTTTTGCTCTAGAATCTGTACTTGTAAATTGATGATTAGGAAGTAACACAAGGGACTTGTTCCAGCAAAGCACTATTTTCTCTTTAATTAATACAAGAATTTCAGAGAATCATCTCTGTCTGCTTAAGGGAAAAGTGAATCTTCATCCCGACGTCAGTAAGCTTTAAAACATAAGCACTGCTTGGTCTGCGTGTGTTATTTTTGCAAGCATCGGTAGTCCAGGTTGTTTGTTACTGGAATTTTTTGCTCCTTGATGTCAAAGGTGGCAGTGAGCTTCACAGATTTGGGTAAAATAGAGCTCGAGGGCAAAAAAGTGTCTGAGGAAAGAAAAAAGTTTGTGAGGGTGGGACTCTATAGCAGACCAGCGAGGTGTCATGCTGCTTTTACATGGTACACTCACTGTGGGGAAGGGAACTATTATGTCTCAAGGCTAGTGAGAGAAGAACAGGAGGGGGTCACTGCTTTGTGCATCTTGCTGTAAAATAACAACATGACCATTAGGCACCCTTCACAGCCTAAACCCACAAGGAGGAGTATGGCAAGTTTGGGTCAAAAAAGTCAACGATACAAGCGAAGTCCTAGATGAATGGAGATTTAGAAAAGATCAGTCTCTGGTGAACAAAGCAGATTCCTGTGCATTTTACTTGGCAGACATTTATGAGAAATTAATCTCCTTAGGTGCTGCAGTGAATTTTATTACTGAGGCTCTAGCTGGATCCCACCACAGGTATGTGACATACATGCTCTAAGGCCATATTTTCCCAAACTATTTGGATTACGAACCTGGCAGGATCACACAGGGACTCCCTTTGAAGACCTTGGCAAGGCAGTAAATGTTTGCCAAGTTCTTCTCCCAGATAGAAAGCTAATGAGAACTCTACCTATCTTCAGGTGCTTCATTTACATGGACTAAAATACGCATTTAGCCCTGACAAGTTGCTAAATAACTGACAGCTCAATGAGATCTCTGAGGAGACGTGTCATGGCTACAGTAAAAGAGACAGAGGATTGAAGTCTTAAGATGGATCAGTGCTTGTGTAGTGAAATACATGTCTGGTGAGCTATATATTTGGCAGACACTTCTATGTAGTTAGTAAGTGATTTAAACCAAGGTTTTGGAGGTGGTAGTGCTGTGTTCTTCATTTTCTGGGGATCCAACTTGAGACATCTAAGCTAATGTTTCTAGTTTGCAGATGTGGCATTGCATTGACATCTGTTCTGAGTGGAAATGTGCTATACATTGTAGTTGCTTTGAAAAGTCAAGCAGCCCTGTGCTTCTTAAACCAGGCAACCAAAACAAGATAGCACATTTGGCAATTATGGAAGACTCAGGAGTCTGATGAGGTAAAGCAGTGAATGCAAGAGGTTATGCAGCGAAGGAGGGGAGCAAAATAAAATACTCAGCAACAGTAGAGATCATTGCCTGATCCTATACAAGGCATATGGCTGTGTAATGAGAATCTGTACCATATTACACGCATGCATGCATGCGAAATTAAGACTGCATAGACAATTGCAGAGGAAACCTTAATTCTGATACCTCCTGGTTGTTAAATCCCTACTTCACAAACATAATGTCTTTTTGTATATAATTTTGGGGAGAGTTGACATCATTAGTTTGCACTGCAGAACTCCCTGAAGGTGGGAGCTTGTTACATTAGGCACTATGCAAAGGTATAAAAAGGCATGGTCCCAGACCAAAGAGCTTATAATTTAAGTATAATGAAGTACTTGATGGGTGGATATAAAAAGCTTGTGAGAGGTGCTGAAAGAAAAAGGTGCTTCTGAAATATATTATTATCTCCTGTCCCGTATCAAACCTAAAATGCAGTAATTAATTAATAGTGGTAGAAGATGCTAATGCGTTTTCAGACCCCATTTTGTACTGACACTGAACAGGTTAAAGATCCTTTAATCATCACAAGACAGCTTCACTTTCTACAGTCATATTTTCTTTAATAAAAACTATTTGTATCATATTAAAAAAACCAAATGACCTCCTACTAGTTCACTGGAAGCAAGCAGTAATGTACCATAGGGTGCCTACTACAGGAGGGCTCTGAGCCTGGAGCCACCCAAAAATTCAATAGAACTGTCCTACTAATAGCTTTGAAACCAAAGATTCTTGAGACCTTCTTAAGTTTCCCTGTGAAATCCTGTTGTGCTTTTCCTGACCAACCAAAATAACAAAGTACAAGCCTGTACAAGTCAAAGAACTGCAGGAAAACCTGGTGTAAGTTGAAAAACAAAAGTTCCAATGTTGGTGGGCTTCAGAGCTGGACTATTGTGAACTCTGAAAATCTAACAAAGCAACCTCCTAATGTTCATGTAGGACATGTAAACAGAGAGCCATGTCTGCAGCTATTGGACTGGGTTTCTTCTGGGGGCTGTTATTACTTTAGCCAGACCACATGCACGACAAAGTAAAACACATCTTTGTCTTCCCTTGGCATTACCTCTTTCAGAATTAAGTGCAACATGAAGCTCAGCTTTGGGGAGGTGAGGGCCAGAACTACGTGCAGGCTGCTTTCTCATGCATACTCACCTTTGTTAGCAATAGAAGTAAAAATTAATAAAAATTACTCCTTTTCCCCTGATGTTTTTCACCCCAGCTTTGTGTTTCTTCAGCAAAAGATCAGTCTTCTAAAGCAAGAAAGCAAAACCAGACAGATCTTGGATGTTAAAAATACACCAATCTCTAAACTGTGCATTCTTGTGTCAGATACATGCTCTCTTGCTGATCTCTGGTTATCTTGTACTGTTTTGTGAGATACCTTGGCATGAAAAGAGCTGATATGATAAATGATACCTCAAAGGAGGAAATGAAGGAACCAAGATCCTGATCATGTTCTTGTACAAGAAAATTAAGGGGATGGAGCCTTACTGAAGATCTTTAAAAAGAGAGCTATTCTTTAAACGTAGGACTTGAGAGTGGGCAGATTGAATATCTCCAGGTTCTCATGGATCTGCTGGATGAGATCCGCATGCTTTGCTGCTCCTTCCTTCACAGCGCAGAATAGCTGAGGCCTCATGCAATATTCTCCTGCTACTCTCAAAACTCCACTTTTAAACAGTGCCGCAGTCTGGTGCCCTTCAGAATAAAAGTCCTGTTAGGCCACAATAGCATCTCATGGTGATTCATGAAAGCTCAGACCTGCAGCAGACTTGTCACAAGGCACAGGTTAGACAATTTGTACGCTGTGAACATTAAATAATAATAAAACCGAATGCACGTAAAATGAAGGAGTTTCACTTCTCACAGAATGGAGCATTGCTTGAGGCTTGGGAATACCAATCCCCTGCATATGGACGTGGTGACTAATGTAGTTCATGCTCAGCTGTTCACCTCTGGAACAGCTTGAAAATGGAGGTACGTTAAGGAAGGGGTTTACATTGCTTTCTTTCACCGTCTTCCTCTATAGGAGCATTCCCTTATCCTGAAAGCCCTGAGTGATCTGTAAGATAAAACAGCTGGCAGATGTGTGTGGAAAAGTAACGCACTGCTACTGAAGCTTCTGCAGACGCTGCAGATGTGGGAAGTAAACCTTCCCCTGCAACTCTGTGTGGCACAGGCAGATCAGTAAAGACAAAGCTGTTGCTTGCAGGCAAGCTGTGTTGCAATGAACCAACCTGTATGCTTTGTACTAAGATTCATTACGTTTACTGACTTTGTGTAATATTCTTAGAGTGGCAGTAAACCACTTCACTTTTCCAACTTTACATCCACTGAGGCTTTTAAAAATCCTGTGAATTTATCTCTAGTCATTTGCAGAGACATTTTAATAGAGAAAGAGACATCATTATAGATTTCTTTACCTCAAACAACAGGGAAGCTGGGTACCCAGTGGCAAAAAACAAAGCCAGAAACAAGGGAAAAATTCTCTAGAGAACCAGGAAAATATGGTTCTGCCTAGAGATAATATTTTTTATTTAAAGCTTTTACTGTGTAGATTTTCCAGCTGAGGCTTCTGCTGTGTGAGAATGGGCTGTGTATTGTGTATGTTTGGTTTTTTGCTGTTGTTTTCCCAGGGATGTTTGGCATCCTAAAGGAATGTGCAAACTACAGATGGTGCCCAAAGCAAGGAAATGTGGAATGGAGCCCCTGAAAGCCTCCTTGTCTGCTGGTGCAGGACAAGGGAGTAATGCTGAGTAGAAAGACTCTTTGCACCTATCACGCAGCATCAAACTGTTTGCTGAAAGACTGTTCATTTTCCTTTTCTTTCTCTCTACTGCCAACCCAAAAGATCTAAACATTTAAAAGCCCAGTTTGAATAGTGGAATGTGTGGTACATTCTTGTTTTGCCTGATGGGACAATGTCTGTGCCATGGGGGGTTGCTGATGTAATTCTTTATTGACTCTGAGTAATTCTGGGAATATATTGTATGAAATCCCAATGAACCATATTGTGTTAAAACTATGCTTAATTTAATATCTATTTTAATTAACTTTTGTATCCCCTGTGCTGCAGAATGTTAATGTGGAAAGACACCTCCCAGGTTAGAGCCAATGCATTCCATGGGATACACTTGCTCTCCAGTGGCTTAAGCTGTTCTTAGATTATTATT
This sequence comes from Buceros rhinoceros silvestris, assembly GCF_000710305.1. Taxonomy (NCBI): domain Eukaryota; kingdom Metazoa; phylum Chordata; class Aves; order Bucerotiformes; family Bucerotidae; genus Buceros; species Buceros rhinoceros. Next base: position 22,263 of record NW_010410737.1, on the reverse strand, counting down.
TTGTGTTTGGATTTAAGAGTTTTTCCATACACTTAGAGCTCACTTTTAAGCAGCAAAAACAAATTTTAAAAATAGTGGTTTCTCATATTGTTAAAGAAAATTAAGAGTTATGGTATCATCTTTGGGATTTTTTTTTTTTTACTTTCATTTATAAAAAAAAAATTGTCTAAAGACCCTAATTCTAGTCAGTAAAGGGGACTAGTTCTTGCTGTCAGCAATCCCATACTGAGGCATCTACCGTCTCTTCTGTGCTACATTCATTTACACCATGGCTGCAACAAAACAAACATAAATGGAACATAAATGCTGTATCTTATAAAAAATACTGTGTAGAAAATCTTATAAAAATCTTATATATTCTAGATCTTATAGAAAAACTTATTAAAAAGATTATGTAGAAAAGAAACACTTTGGATCATGATAGAAACATAGGCTATTCATGATTTTGAAGAAACTAAATTCTGAAAAACACTGAGTTTTCATCCTAAAACCATACAGCCTGTAACATTATGCAAGATGCCAGCTTATTTTTTCATCATCAGCTGCAGGGGCAGTGGGTCATGGGTAAAAAATGTCAAACAGGGCATGTGATGTGACCCAAGCATAAATATTTTTTAAAAACTATATATTCAAGTTTTGAAAAGGTTAGAGATGTAGTAAGGCTTGTCTATGATTTAACACCTGTGTAATAGCAAGGCAACGAAAGAGGGACTGAATGATTTAAATGCAGCCGAAACATGAGTTTGCTGATGTAGCAATGACATTTGCATATCTTGAAGATGTACAACTTCTGGAATACAAGTAATCAAATTTGCTAGATAATTTAATTCAGATGTTTTGTGGTTACTGGAAAACAAAGACCACAAACTGAGAGAGAGGCCTAAATATCCTCTAATGATTTATTAGGAAAACTTTCAGCCTACAGAAGTGGTCCTATAAAATTGACTTAATAACTGAGATCAGAACACAGTAAAACCAGACATTTTTGTCTTACAGTTCAGTGTAACCATATCCTACAGCAACATTCTGAAAACTCAAGCAGATGTTCTTTAAATAAATTGTTTCATGAAACATTCTGCTCTTTTCTTTTGAGAGGCAAAGTCCTTTTGGTTGAGCTGTAATGGAGATACTTTACTAAGGCCGATCGGTGGCAGAAAGAAAACTATAACCATATTGATTAAAGCAGACATCTTTAGTCAAAAGCAATAATAATAATAGAACTCAAGACCTTAGTGAGATGAAAATTTATTCCTTGGTAAAGCTTCATACAGTAAATGTTTGTTCTTTCTTCAGGGCCATGCAATGCCCTGATCCCAAACCACTATCAGCATGCCATGCCACCCGGCTGAGGGTGAGTCAGAGAAACACTGGAGCACGTGTTCGGAGTGTTCCTCCCATAAGGAGGAGTGCTAAGGAGTGGGTTCTCTGATAGATCATCCAACAGGCCTGGCCAAAAGAGGATTCTCTGGATATCATCAGGGTACCATGTTACAGCAAGGGAATATGTACGAGCCTAACATAACAAGTGCATGAGTAAATAGAAAAGCCCCCCACTGATTTCAGTAGCCTCTGCTTTTGCTGAAGGACCAATGACCTTTAAAACCAAGCAAAGGCAACAGAAGACTGTAGCCTGGCTGAAGGAAATGATATAATATTGATGACAGTTTTCTTAGTCTGGGAGCTTTTCTTTCCATGCCAGTTAAGGACAATTCTATTTTACAGTAGGAACCTCACAAATAGACTGTTAAAGTATTTTATATGCTTGTAGGTTGTAACAGTAGATCCACTCAACACCATTCCTTGCCTCTAGTGTTTTTTCAAAATGCTTTGTGGACAGGTGGATTTCAGGCTGTGCCAGCCAGCTGGGTAGGAAGTCAATATTCAAAAATATTTATTCCTTTTTTTTCTCAGAAAGTGAAATTTTCAAAACCTCATATGGAACACCTAAAGCTGCAAAGTAGTTTGGGCAAAGCTCTCAGATTTTAATGAGAATTTTCACTTAAGAAATTAATAAGCTCTTCAGACCCTTTAAGATTGTACTATGCTGAGATGAACAACTAATTATTTAAGCAATTGAACCTCTCTCAACAGACTTCTTTGCTACTCTAATGTTCAGATCTCTTGAGAAAGGCTCTTCTGAGACATGTCCTTTGGGAATAGACTATCCTCTGGGTCCTGCAGATTGCACATAGCAGTATGGTGGTCATGCAGTGGAATAGATGATAATATCAATCAATATCAGTAAAGTATCCTCTGCTGGGCTGGAAATATGGGAATACTCAATTTAATCACCAAAAAATGACATTCACAATTATTACTAAGCAGACCATAAATATGAATAATTCAGTGTTGAGTTCTCTGAGAAACAGAGGTGGTATTTATCCCTGAGAAAACCCATTGTGTTGATATGTATAAGGAAGTGACAGATAAGAGCTTTGTTATCAGTAATGTATTTTCCCTTCACAATAACAATGACTTAATCAGTACTTCAAAGATACAGGACTACATATCTCTTTTCTCAGTATATGCTCCTGTTAGTAATAGCTATCTGCACATGCCCCCAGGAAAACCTCTGTATCCTCTTCACGTATTAATCTTTTAAGTTGACTGGCAGTTCTTGCTGAAAATTTCTTTTGACACTGGGACTGGTTTTGGTCTATAAGTGCAAATTTCCATTTGCTTTTGGTTATTTAAAAAGCACAAAGATGGCTTAGAGCTCTGACCTATTTTCTATAGAGGCTGAAGTAAAAAAAAGCAATAGAAAAACATTTCATACTCTTCTCTGATTAAACACAGTAGCTATAGTTACAGAGCAGCAGCCACAGAATGTTGAAATTATTTTCTCTGACATTTGGTATCAACAGTTTTCAAAGAGGGGAAGTCCACTGTGCTGCAGAAGGCAGTGGAACTCCTGTTTCTCTGCATGAACTGGTTTTGTGTGGAAAGCACCAGTGTAACAGCCTTACAAGCGGGTCAGTGCAGTATTTTGGCCCAGCAGAGAAAAGGTATTAATGGCAGCAGCAATCAGCAATGTGGTTGCACCGGAGAGGAGACCACACATAGGCTGTATGAACACGCAGATTAATTTGCCTTAAAATATTCTGTATGGGGCACAGAAAGGCTGTAGTTAAAATTCTTGATATGTCGGTTCACATAACATCTCTGAGCGGGAACATGCGGCTGTACAGGAAGTTTTGCCTGCCCTTTCTTTTTATTGTTCCGCTGTACAATCTTCAGTTTGCTTATGCTGGCTACAGTTTCCCTCTGTATCTCTGGTTGGAGTGGATAGTCTAAAACCCTTTGCCATTTAGCAAAATATCAGTGATTTATGTTCTCTTCATTAGTTATTGACATTCACATCTGCCTCGGGGATATTTTATATTTGGTAACCGATAGACTTAGTTTTCAGCTTTAGGAAACCTGTTCAGTGATGTCTCTGAGCCACATCTATGATGTAGCAGTAAATATGGCATGAATACAAAAATAGAGAATTTCACTAGAAACAACTATTATCGTAAAATGATGTGAGTAAATTGCCAGCAGGCACTAAAGCTGCCTCTTTCAAGCTGCTGGAAATATGGCAAGAAACAAGAATCTATCAAACTCTAAATTCATATAATAAAGGTACTTTGCAGAATTATTGGTATTTGCTTTTTACTTGAGAGATGAAAATACTTGTTTGAGTTCATCAGGAATGCATGTTATAAATGATGTATCAAGCACCTGCATCTGTTCTCATTTTTATAGTTAAATATATTTTAGAGGATCTATTCATAAATGGGGCCTTTTCTAGAAGAAAAAATTTCCACAGAGACTTCTTTTTCTGTTGTTCTTTAATCAGAAATTAAAGTGAAGAGAATTCAAAGACGCCCCCAGTTCTTGTATGTAACAGGATTGATAAACGGTAGATTTTGATCTTTTGAAAACGATTTATGAAAAAAAGTTCAGAAAGCTCAAACACCCCTGAAATTCTTTCCTCTAGAAACAGTTCAGACTCTTTGGGGGAGTTGTTTGTTTAATCAACAGCATCAGACATCTCTTTTATGTGTTTGGCAAATTGCTACCTTTTTTTTTTCACTTTGATTTGATTCATTAGACCACAATTGAAGACATTGGAATATAATGGACTGGTTACTTCTTCCTTTGTTTGAAAAATAAACACTTGGAGATCACATTTTTCCTCTTGAGTGCATGAGAATGTACTTCCATGGGCCTTGATTTTTGAAGATTTATTTGCAAAATTGTCAAACACATTTCTATTTAGCTTTCTTTATTTGCAGTTATGATTTCTTTTCTTATTAATCTCTATTATTTGAACCATCCTCTTATTCTTTGGAATATATTGTTTAGCAACTTTCAGCTATTGAGCCCTTTGTTAATAGGATCATGAGAAAATTGTCAAATTTATGAGAAAAAAAATGGTATTTTTTTCAGCCATTTTTTTATCTTTCCACCTCATGACACACAACTTGTAGAATTGTTAAAGAGTTCTCTGACATAACCATGTGAAATTATGAAAATATACGGGGTGAGGGTATTACAAACTGATGACAGCAGATTCCTATTTTCATCAATTCTTGTCTTTATTAACAGATTGAGATAAGCTGATATTTGTGGTTGGTATATTCATAGTTAACATGTTGCTATATTTCTTGAGACATATGTACTCTGCAAAATATTTTAGCCAGTGGAAGCACCTATCTGAACTAAATAAAATAAGGATAATTTAGGTGATGCTGAATCCATGTAGAAATCCCCCTTCCCCCTCCTCTGCATCTGCATAAGGAATGAGCCATGAGTTAAACCATGAAAACAAGTTTGACGATGCTCCATTTGTAGACCCACTGAATAAAACGAAGATGGAACGAAAGAAGGAAAAACCCAGCTATAAACAAAAGTTTAGATTGTTTACCTTTCTTTTCTTTTTTCTTCCTTTTTTTTCTTTCCTTTTTTTTTTTTTTTTTTTTTTGTCTGGTCTCTAAGTCAGGCTAATTTAATATAATAGATTAAAGAGCCAGAGAGGAAGATAAGGAAAAGCCTCACCAATGTCCTTTGACATGACACTTGCACCCCACTTTAAAGTCACAACTTTAGTATTTGTAGTTAATCAAAGTAAGGGGTAGTTCTCCAAAGCCTCTTTTCAAAATGCTATCTGCTTGCTAGATCATACCTTATTGCTGAATGATAACCTGTGATCAAATCTGGAAATAACAGCTGAGAATGGGCCTGAAGTCAGTTCTTCACTGTTAGCATGTTCTTCTATTTTAAGATTTTTTATGTATTTTATGGTATGCAGCAAGTGTTACCACATTAACATTTAAATACATTTGGTTTCCGTCGTTTAATCTTGTTCTTATATCCTCCAGCCTTTCATGACATTACAGTTATCTGATAAATGCACAGTTCTCTGTTTCCTTTGAAGTAGTGAATTATTATACAGTAAGGACTAGATTACCCACAGATTAACCTCCATGCAACACAAATCATGAGGTTCTGGAGAGCTTGGGTAAACACTCTACATCAAGCTGCAAGGTCTGGTTTAGTACTTGCTCCAACATTATGGAAGTGAATTTTCCTTGGCTGGTTTTAAGAAGTATCTCTAGCCACAGGTGCCTGAAGGCAGCATATGAGCTAGAATCTTCACAACAAGCAGCATTTAATTTGTTTTCTCTGAAGAGTAATGTCATCATCTAAAAGCAAAAATTGTCCTTGCTGTAAGAATAGTCAGTCAGTACTAAAAGTAAGTTCCAGATTCCAAAATTTTGCTTTTTAGGTCCAAGATTTGATGCTTATTATCAACTTCAGTGATGGTAGTTAGGAGGACATCCCGGGTTCTTTGAAATCATCTGATCATTTAAGGCATGACCTTCAATCTACAAAAAGAAGTTTCCATCTTGTAGTTGTAAAAGAAAGGCTAAAGTCTATGAAAAACTAAAGCAAATAATCTGTGCACAACTGACTTCTGCTGCCTAAACCCTCTTGCAAACATGAGTACATAATAATTTAATGACTTACACATTTCACTTATGGTTTTTAAGACAGCTCTTATGCATCTGATTTGATGTGAAATAGTAGAGTTAGGGCTGGAATGGTGCCTTGGCCCTCTCCGCATTCTGGATATCTGGATAGTGAGAGGTTGTGTAAATCTATCAGTAAGTAGCCCCAGGATTCATCATGGCTTGGCTTCGCGGACGAAGGTTTGGGAAGGGCGTTACCCACGCTTACTGCAAGCGCGCTGATGGCTGAAAAGGCCAATGCGGGATAGGCAAGTCCGGTTGCAAAAAGCACACCGGAAGGTCTCCTTGGGTGGTATAGTCGAGGCACGGTTCTTTCTGCGTTGTCTTTTCTCCTTGAGACTGATTCTACGCCTGCTCTCAAAGGAGACAGCAGTGTTTTGTATGGTGTGTCTCCAAATCTCTCGACTGGGGTGGACCACTGATGGTGGTCAATATGGCCAAGGCTGAGGTATTTGCATCTGTACTCAAGACTACAAAATCCAAACAGTATGAAGATTAATATTTCTAACATATCAAAACCAAATAGTCTTAAATAAAGGAACAACAAAAAGGGAAGATATTTTATCAGCCAGAAGCCTAAAGGAAGAGGAGTGTTACCTGTAGAGTTCTGAACCCTGGAATTCTGTTCCTTGCTTCCTCACAGAGCATCATCAAATCTGTGTTATCCACAGGGGTTGCAGTGAACAGTTTTGAAGCAAATAGCAAGGCCTCCACTGTGCTCTTTAATCTCCTGTTCGGGTAAAATATTCTGTCTCATTGTGCATAATTGTTCAGATTTCCCTAATGGATACCTCCAGCAGGCTGATCTTCTGTTCTTTGTGCTGGACAATTGTTTAGAAGCTTATGGTCCATGCCCAGTTCCTAATAACTTTTTACACTCCACAGAGAGTCAGACTGTGCCCTTAGGAAATGTGTGATTCAGTCATTCCAATACTCTTTTAATTATTAATTTCTACTCTTCATTTATATTTCATTGAACTGCAGAAAATCTCCAGTCATCACAGTGCCATTTCCATCTCTTAACAGTCTGAAATATTTATTAAACTCATTAAGCTCCAGCCTTGGTAGCTAATTACAACAAACGTATGTTTATGGACACAAATCTGGCCATGAAGATTAAATTTAAATGAGTGCTAAAAACTCCTTGCCTTCAGAGATTTTTGTTTTCCTCTTTTTAATTTGTCACTCTGATTTGTAAAGTTTCCTAGTTATTCTGGTAATGTTAGCACTGTTGATAATAACAGACAAAGTTTGTCTTGGACAAGTGCCAGTGTTCTAAGTACATATCTAATATATGTACATATCTAATTTGTCCAGACAGTTTTAAAGTCTCTTGAATTTAAATTATAAGTTTAACCTGAAGAGTTACAACAGCTAATTACAGATTAAAATTTGGAATGGGATCTTTTTAAACAAAATGAACTACCATAATCCTTTGAAGTTAAGGGCACTGAACAAATTCTCTCTCTTTTGTGTGGTGAGTGTCACCAACAGATATACTCAAGCAGGGCTCTCAGAGAACTGAGAATGTGGACTTGATACTATTTAAAGGTTTCAGCAGACCTTGTGTAACTTGTGAACAGGTAGAACTAAACCTGTATGTGTAAATTTCCTGGAGTGGAAAAACACTTTACCATTGCTGGAGGCTCTTCTGGAACACTGTCCAAATTAGATCTTCCCTGAAGCACCTTTTGGAGCACCATCTTCCTCTCCAGGAACTATAGATAGGCTACTGGGATGAGCTCTTCAGGCTCTGATAGGTGGCATTCTAGAGTAGTCTTCAATCTTGCACTGTCTTCAACAACAAAATCCTCAGTAATGTATTTTTTCAGCAAAGTTCTCCCGTGAAGATAGAAAAGTGTGTTTGCCATAGCAAAAGTGTTAGCTACTTGAGTAATAACTGACTTGCTAAGAGTAATTGCCTTCATTTCTGCTGATGAGCCTTTCTAGAAGCTGTGCCCAAAAGCATCAGCACAGTGACTCCCCAAGAACCTTTGGAGTAATTCTGTGTACACAGGCCGTACAAAGCTTTGTGTGAGAGCACGCTCCTCTCTCTTTCAACAGAAAGTGAGCGAGCTTTCCTTCACGAAATTCCGTCTGTAGGATTTACTAGGTATTGCAGTTTGTTTATGGGTATAGACAATGTAAGACATCCGTGCTGGATTCAAAAGCCACTTGGATTGCTTTATATTCCCTAGACAAAATTTGCTATTCATGCATATTGCTCTAGTTCTGTTGATTTGTCACACTCTGAGCTGGCCTGAAATTCTGTCTGACAATAGGTTGCAGCAAAACATGACTTCAGTCGAGTTATACTGGTTCATGCCAGCAGAGACTTTTGGGAGAATCTGATGCCTTGTTCACAGCAAGGAGTCTCTGAAGTCTCACTGATGCTTTTTCGTAAAACAAGACCTCATTTTACTACAAATACATCTGCTGTGAAGTGGTGTGAAATTCAGAGCACTGTGTAAGAGTTGTCAGTTTTGTGGATTAACAGAACATGAGTCAGGAAGATTCTGTTCTGAATGAGAAAGGTAGGGTAGAAATTTTTTGTCATTTATAGATTTCCACTTCTGTTCAGTAGAGTGAAGGACCTGTAGCATGTTCAAACCTGACCCCATTGTGACCTGGTAATGGTGGGACTATAACGCCAGACTTCAGTTCAGTGATATGATGCTTGGTATTACAGAATTTCCACATTTCAGAGTTACATAACAGTATGAAAAATCTAAAAAAATTAGCTATAAAAGGTGGCAGCAGATCTAAGAAAACAAAGCATAAAGAAATAGAAGTTATATGCTGGTACGGTAGTTTAAATAGTATTGTACAGCTTTAGGTCAAAAGGTGGAAGCCAGAGATCCTTAGAAAGACAAAAGTCCTCCCACATGTTCACCCGTGCAATGGAAATACTCATTGATTTTTTTAATACAGCTGTTTCCTTCTTGATTTATATCTTGATTACTTTGTCTTCTACTTATTGTATAAATTGAGTTCAGTAAATTCCCTGGAAGGAACTAAAGAAAGGGTTTGTAACCGGAAGACGGGTGTGCAAGGCTCGCTGCAGACATCTGCTGGGTGGAATTTCAGGTTTACTGGTGAAGGGAATTTTGTCTTGACTTGCTTCTTGGCTGCAGTGGAGTCAGAATGTAAAATGGTATGGTGGTGTAGAACAGAATTCCTTTACGCGCATACTAGGTCTAGCATATCCTTCAGATGGGCATAGCAAGTTCCACCATTTCCACACTGATTGCTTTTCAGGCTAGAGCATGCAGAGGGACTGGATGCAGAAGTGCTTCTGGTTTCGAATTTAGAAAAATTGCTTAGCATTATTTTCATAATGTTTTTTAAAGTATTTGTGGGTATGCTTTGAGTTGGGTTACTTAGATAACTTGGAGTTGAACATGGAGTGTCACTCTGACATAGCGAGCTGTAATGAGACAGATTTTAGGAAAAAGTAGACCCTTTTTTCCATAGAAATTTGAGTCAGATAAGGTATCATCTGTCACCGATAGTGATCAGTGTACGTTGTCAAATAAAATCAGATTTTGTCTTAAAGTGTTTCAGTAACTTCCAGACAATGAATATGTGCATAACCTGGATCATGGTACAATGGCACTAGACAGGGTTCAGAGATTAGGGCTACAGACAGCGAAGGTGCAGTTGTTCAGCCACACTAGAGTAGCATGTTGCACTAACCACTCCAAATCCAGTTATTTCCTATACACCAAAATATCAATGGTACATTGATGATTACTTCATCACTTGACTTTTCAGTTTGAAAGTCCAAGACAGGGAATGTTCTGGAGCTCCAAACATTTCAGTCACTCTGAATATGAAGAACTGTCTTTCCCATCTGAGGACTGCAGAGACTGTTCAAACTACAAACACATTGAAGGGCATTTCCAAAATTGCTTAAAAGCTATGGTTAAGGTCAAGATTTTTAGTGTATATTAATCAAATGCACCTATTAGGCTGGAAAGAAAATGGCTTATTGGATTTTAGTGTTTCAAGGAGTATCTCTCCCTCCTGAACACCAGCACTTGCTTCTGTTAGACAAAAATGGACAATGACATATTTCTCTAATCTCACTCCACTGAGCACTCAGGGCAATTAAATGGAATTTTCCATTTCAAGTATCTGTGGATTCAGTTCCTTTTGTTTTGACCTGATATGAATGATATCTTCACATGTTTTTACAATTATACCATTAAGCATACCAAACGAAACACGTACTTACACAGTTTACCTAGGACTGCATCTGACTTTTTCCAGGTATGTCCTCTTTTTCTCCAAGATACTTTGTCCAGGAAAAATTGAGGTAATGTGATGCCTGTTTAGGCCTCTGATGAGCTGATCAAGGCCATCTGCAGACACATCTATTGCAAATGGACAGATCTATTCTACAGCGCATGAACAATGGATCCCATGCATTCGGGGTGCACGGGATCTGATGTGTGTGCACTCAATTGGTGACCTGTGTGAGCAGAGTAAATCCAATTCACTCTGAACTTACTGTGTGTGTATAAATCAAGGACACATCCCAGACACATTACTCTCACTGCATTTCATTTTGTCTGGGAAAACCTGGACAGAAATATGGTAGCCCTAAGCTTCCCACATTCCACACTCTACACACACACATAATAGGTTCATGTCTTGAACCCTTAGTCTCTCTTGGGCTTTCCATTATTGTTGATACAACACATAAATCTTAGGTTAAGTGTTCTCCTGACTTTGCAGCTATTTGCGATTTTCCTATAGGCCCAACAGTCTTTAAATCCTTCTGAGTCACTTATTAGACTTTTAGGTGGGAAATAACAGACGACCCTTGATTTAGCTTTCAGGATAATTCAGTAGAAGTCTCTTCTCTGTGTAATGCCCCAGTATCTGACAAACCATTCCAAGTGATTTTTGCAGACGTGGGCATTGTTCTCTTTGTCTAATGTTCTCTGTTGTTTTCCTAGCCAAGTCGCTTTGGCATTTATTAATTGAGAGTTGTAAGTAATTTAGTTAATCTAACACTTGATCAGCAATTTCAAATCAACATTTGAGAAGGAACATGCCCTAAGGCAGTTGTTAGTTATTCTGGTCAGGTAGTTCTTTTCTGGGCTGTTTAAACAGCAACATGTTTTCTGGAACAGTGAGGCTACCCAGCTTAGGAAAGGAGTTGCAGAAAGAAACTGTTTCTTTAAAAGTTTAGCTATGTAGAGTGTTTAGTGTGATAATGATAATCAAGTATTAAGATGGGCAGGTAGCAGCATAATTAAGAATACGCAACACTGCAATATAAAGTCCAGGCATCTGGTAAGGATTAGGTTTGCTGATTATACAAAATCATGAAGGTACAAACCATTTTGATAGATCTGATAGGGAGAAGAGAGATGAATACATTACCATTTAAGCTGCCCTTGTAGCACTGAGAAATCCTGTAGTGCTTTCCACTTAAAATATTTCAGCATCAAAAGCTGAACATTTGGCTTTCAGGGAAAAGTTTTCATATTTACATATATCACCCATTGCTACATTCTCCCATAAGTATTTTAAGTATTTTTTTCCTCTGTGGAGGAAATATTGACTACATGCTCTCATTTGGATTTTAGGAGATTTCTTTTCTCTGTTTGCAGTTTTGGAGTGTGAGTAAGTCTGACCTAGTGTTCCAAAAAAGTCCAGTAGTCATGGAGCTCCATAGTAGCATTGCTTCAGGTCAGCCCATAAGGAAGAAGTTAGAATAACCTCTCTGAAATATGAAAGACTGAACTATAATAAAAGCACTGTGATAATTCAGGGACTAGCATATACCAGACACAGTTGTAGTTAATAAACAACTAGGCTTTAATCACTGCAAGTAGATACCTCCAGTTACACCTATAAAAAAGTGCTTTGGAAGTTAAGCAGCACAGGCGCTTAGTGAAAACTCCAACATTGCGAAAGTTGTACCTTGTCATGTTTATCCACAAGGTAAAGCCATAACACAATCCTTCATTCTCCCTATTCTTCCTTCTCCCAAGAACAACAACCTGCACACTACCAAAGTGTTAAGCTCTATTTAGAGAATTGTTAGGGCACGGTTTTCCTGGACCTAATAAGGCAAGTGTCTGCAGCTCCAGAATAAAGTGGGAAACTGAAAAAAGCTTTGAATTTCAAACATCTTTCAGTGAGGAATTAGTTTTAAAAGACGTACAACAATAAGCCATGAAATAAGTCCAGACACCATAATTCAGGGATAGAATATGCTATGAAACTGGCAGGCATCCAGGCCAGAGCCAGGTGCCTGTTTTGGATTAGATTCAAGTGGCCTTAGGCCACCTACAGAGCTTTCAGGTAAAATCTGGGAGCTGCTCACCTCGCTATGCCCTACCTTACTTCTATTTCAGGTACTTGTGAAGGATTCCCAGATGGCTGGCCCTCATCCAAAACAATATGCTTTCAGATCGCATTGTCGCTATACTGTGATGAGGTAGGTTTCAGAAAAAAAAGTATCTGGAAAACAGAGACCTAATAAACTGCCCATTTTCCTCAGTTTGCAATAAGAATACTTTACTCATGAGAACAGCATTTATGTCTTGCTGCTCTTGACACCCTTAGTGTATGACTGCAAATGAGCAAGACACAAGTGAATATATGTAATCAAAGGCATACAAAAGGTAGGTTCTGAAAAAAAAACCCCAAACCTTGCAGCTTAGACTATTATAGGTCACAAAAATTAAAAGTACTCTGTCAATCTAATTCATATTTTACCTGTCACATTTTTTTGTATACTTCTAATTTGATTTTATTCTGAAATTAGTGAAAATAGGCCAAGGTAACTCAAGCTAGTATGTAGACTTCTGCCTGCAAATAATTTTCCTTGACCATGGCTAAGTCCTAGACATGCGATGCCTTCCACAGTCCTCTGAAAGAACCTGCGCATATCCCAGTACACATCATGCAGTGTGCGACTCCAGTTTCATACCACGAGGGCAGCAGGCAGGGCTAGCTGGCCTGGCAGAGCTGGAGTCAGCACATTTCTTCCTTCTAGATGCAACTCAGTAAAATTATCCTGTGAGCATGGATCAAAAATAATCAGGTTACCCTCAAATAGATTAATCGGTTTCAGTTTCTGGTTATGCAGCTCAAGCACAATGTTGCAGTGTCTGCATTGCCAAGAAAGTTTAAATCTCTTTTAAATTCAAGCTCAAAAGAACCCAACTCTCATTAAAAGTAAAATGATTGAAAAGGCCACGATATCACTTATATTAATGTTACACTTGTAAAGAGTTCATCCATGGAGCAAAACAACAGCACTTTCACAGTATTTAGTATTTCTTGAAGGAGAGGGAGGGAAGGATTTTGATTATAGGACACCTCCCAGCAGAGAAGAACATATGTAGCACTAGACTCATACATGAGGGTTTGGTGAGTAAATTAATATTCCTACTCCACATTTCTCTTATTATAATATGCCTAAAAGTCACTTCTTCTTTAACTCTGCCAGCTACCTTTACATTCTTACCCATTAGAGTGCTCGTCTTCATATTCAAGTTCAGAAATTGCCACCATAAGGTCCAAGTCTACCCTTACTGAATACAGCTGAAGAGGGGCTGTTAATTCCAATGTTACAGGCGTACAGCCTAAAATGATTTCATTCCTTTTTCTTCCCAACGTCCAGCTCTGTTGAAAATAGACAAAAATCAAACAGTACACACACACAGAGTAAGATATTATTAAATGTTGTCACAGCAACCGGTGCAACACTGAGTTTGTAAAACAACTGTCTGACTCCTCAACATGCTGAAATCACTTTGGAAATCGACACCACAGTCAGGGAATAGTTTTGTTTGCAAATTAGGAATGCAAAGAGGGCTGTGGTTAATTAAAAACTGTAAGCTGAGCTCTTGGGAGAGGGACCAATTTTCTGTTCTGCGTGTGTTCAGCACCTAGTTAAAGGGGTCCTGTACAACTACTGCTACCATATTCTTCATCTGTTATCATCACGTTTTTGCAAGAAAAATAGTGGTAAAAATACCCTTCTTGGCAAAAAAAAAAAAAAAAGTAAGTTATAAACGTCTTGTTTTCCTGGCAAAATAGTATAAAGCAGGTTAAGTATTTAGAGTCAATACCCTTATACAAAGCTGTGAAGTGACTGTTCACTGCCATTGTGGTGCAAAATAGACTACAAGAAATGAGAATCTGGTCCTCAAAAAATAGAGCTTTCCAATGTCTAACACAAACCCTACTCTTGTTATGGTACAAGAGTTTGAATTCTTTCAATACACAGTAAAGAGAATATCTATGCAGATTTATTTATTAGACAGCGCCTTCTTTGTATAGTATTTCATGGTGCTGTGAGCCCTCTCTGTCCTGGTTTGAGCTGAAACTTCCTCGTTTTGGTTAATGAACGAATGGGAATTATTCCATGCAAGTGTGATGACCCCGCATTTAATTGGTTAAGAGGGTCAGGTGGAACGTTCTGTGGGGAGCCTTTAAAAAGCAGCAGCTCGGCGGAGTGGGTCTCTCTCTCCTTCCGGACTCGCTGCACAGAGGGGGCCTGCCGTGGACCTGCTGGCAGACGTCCAGGCCCGACCAGGCCAGCTGGGAGGAAGCTCTCTCTCTTGGTCTTCCGGCCTTCATGAAGAGAGGGGAGCTCCCACCAATCTGCTCTGCCGCCGTCCCGGCCTGCTAGGCCCGACCAGCCGAGGCCTGAAGGCCTGCATTCCCTGGATCGTCTGGGAACTACAGACTGTGAGCTATTCCTCCCCGGAGTCTCAGACTGTGAGCTATTCCTCCCGTGAGTCTTGTGTGAACAGCGGGTGAAATACTCGAACTCCCTCCTGTTGCTTCGTGAAGGGAGTTCTCTAGCTGATCGGCTGCTCGCACGGCGGTGGGGGGGGCTCCTTCCCCGCCTTTCCTCCTTCGCCGCGGACAGAACTTCACTTTTTCTCTCCGCCCGGGACCGCAGCTGCACAAAGCCTAAGGCCGGGCATCATCCTTATCTTCGCTGTTGGCTGCCTGCCCAGAGATTGACCTTGGACGAGACAGCCTGCTGCAGAACTTTATCTAAGTCCTCTTTTCTCCGTTTTTTCCCTTTAGGTTGTAACTATATGCATATATATGTATACAGAATATAGTCATATGTATGAATTTATTGTTTATTAAAAGTTTGTTTCAGTTTCTGAACGCAAACCGAGGTGTGAATTTCTTCCTTCCCCTTTTTAAAATCCTTCTGCCTCTGATAAGGCAGGTGGAATCGTTACGGTAATTTGAGGAGTGGGCATCTTGGACCCTCAACCCGTAACACTCTCTTATAGAATCAAATATGGAACAGCTCCATAATTCCGTGGGAGATGTTTTCCTGTTTGATTGCCAAGCTGTACTTTAAATTCCCACTGAGAGGTCCATTTTGAATAAGAAAGAGATGAAGGTGGTAGGTCTACACAGGCAGCTACAAAGCGAAGATGTACACACGCTGAACCAGAAGTAAAAGCACCTAATTTTCATAGGAAATGGGCTGACGCCATTGAAAATGGTAAACCAAAATGTTTGTGGGTACACTGCAACTGTTACACAGAAAGGACTGAAAAGGCTGCTGAACTTCTTTGCAATTTATGTTCCCAGCAAGAAGGCTGAAGTAACAAAGGCTCATTGATGTGAAAAAGGGGGGAAGTTTTTAATAGAGGGATCCAAGGAGCCAGCCAAAGAAGCATTATCTTGCATTAAAAAAATCTGCAAATAATGAAATTTGGAGGAGAGAGAAGCCAATTTTCTTCTTTGCTTGGCCCATGAAATTAGGAGCAAATAAAAGAAGAAACACATGTGAAAAAGACTGGAGACTAAATCTTCCCAGCAACGTTCTTCTCAGGGTATATTGTTCAAAAGAGAACAAGGGATTGTATTCAGAAATGCTGAGCAGGTTCAGTTCCTCCTGATCTCAACTGAAGCTGTGAATTCTTGGTACTTTGGAAAATTAAGTCCCCAGAGTGCACTTGAAATTGTGATCCCAGAACTCCAACTCCCACTGAAACTAACTGGACACAAGCTGGAAAATTGTCATCAGAGATTTTATCTTACAAAGCAGTGCAAACTGATGCTAGCACTTGTGGGAACAAGTCACATCAGCAGAAGTTACCTTTCCAGTCCAAAAATAAAATTAAAAGCAAGGGAATGTGGCAACCTTGGGTGAGATGAAGCAGCGGTACTAGGAGCAGAGGAGAAAAAACCTGACTTCTAACATCTATTGGATGAAACAAGTATGTTTGTTTACAGAGACGAAAAAAAAAAACCAATAAGAGACGAATGTGGCACCATTTCATCCCAATGCCATTTGTTTTGGGGTGGAGTAACCTCGTACATTCCTATTACGGAAGAGAGGGGTTGAAACTTCCATATGGATTTTCTTTTTTTGGCCTGGTTTATCCTTTTCTGGGGTGCAGATGCTGGCTGATTGTAACAGACTGGGCTTTCCTTCCTGCACGTGATGCCAGAGTATGTCTGAAACCAATACTAATGTCTTAGAAGTAATTTGCAGGGGTTTTAAATATGTCTTTGTGACTCCATAAGCTACACAGCCTTCCGGGTGTAGTGCAAATCAGTATTTATAAAAAGCATTTTCAAAGTGGATCTTTGAACCTGCTGGACTGCACGGTTTCTCCTGTGCCATTTTTGGTCCACTGTATAAATACAAATTTTGGCACTTGCACAACAGTATAAAATGCATAATTGTTTTTATTAGAGTTCTGTGAGTTTGGAGGTACCTGTGCTTTAATTACATCTGGCAAGTTTCCAGGAAACCTCTTCTAAAATGTAGTGCTTGCAAAGCCTTAGTCGGGCCACCCACAATGACAGCTTTTACTTTTCTTCTATTAGTGATGGACATTTTCATTTCATTTTGGTCTGGGTATGTGACAGAGCCCCCATGTCCTGAGCTGCAGCTTCCCCCTGTTCACTTTTCAGCCACAGAGTGTGTTGGAACACTGTGGCGGCAACTTGTGACTTTTGGATCCAAGCCAAATGAATGCTCTTTGTGGAGGTTTTAGGTTGTCTTTCTCGCTTCCTTGGTCTCCCCTCCCCCGTTCAAAAATTGCTGGTGACACTAGAAATGCAAGTCAGTTAATCTCTTCTAAAATCTAAGCATTAGCCTGCAGCACTGACTGCAAGAGAAATGCAGAACATTGCTCTGTGAAGTTTCTGTATGTCAGCCGTAAGCACCCAGCATGGAGGTGGTTTTAGTTCCGCTCCCGAGCCCAAATCTCTTGTGTTGCAGGATAGAGCAAGTACAATGGTAACAAGTCAGCAGGATAGCTGGAACTTCATACTCCATGCCAGAAAGTAGGATGTCCAGCTAGCACAAATAAATGTGTAGAACTAATCAAATTAGGATGGACATGCTGTGCAATACAGAGAAATGCATGTAAGCAGAAAATTGTGTTTAATATTTGTAATCAAAAGCATTTATTCGGGGCTATAACAGCCTAGTGCTATGTGCAAATTGGGTGAGGAAAAAATGTAAACATTGTTTTTTTGATTTGGTTGGGAGTTCGGGTA
>NW_010410737.1:0-4595 GCF_000710305.1 Buceros rhinoceros silvestris | reverse complement strand
AGGAATGCTGGATCAAGCTCCTTTTCCAGTGGCTGTGATTAAAAAGTGATGTGAAATGGATTTAGGGGCTTATTGACAGAAAATATTACTGTAAATGGTGGTGAAAACCTATTCCACAGAGATTACTCTTTATTGCATGGAGTTTGCCAGAATTTATAGGATGCAAACTGAAAACTGTGGGTTTAGAGACCATTTGAGGACTTAACTTCAGTCCTAACACCACATTTTGAGGCTCCTGCGGAAAGTAGAATTTAATACAGAAACTGGTGAGATGGTGGAATTTTATTCTGTGAACTTTCAGGCCCCTAAGGAACAGGAGTTAATGGAGGAACCACACTAAGTCAACCAGTAGATGTTTTTGTTACTTACACAGTTTTCATGTGAGCTGCAATACAGTTACCCATAAAGAGAATAACCAGTGGCATGGTATAGCCCATGCTGTGTGTCACTGAAGAATGTAATTAGCCATCATCCGAAAGCAGCTTTATTTCAGTAGCTCCTGTTATAAACTGATCACTGGCTAGAAATGCAGGGATAGGCTCTTGGGAACACACTAGACTGGCGTTATCCATTTCCGAGAATCCTGTGGGAAGCGCCAGATCTCACAGAATCAAATGAAAAGGTCCTCATCATTTCTTTTTATGAGATTAGCCTTTTAACATTTGGGGAGGGGGGAAAGCTTACGGTGTAGGAGTGGATCTGCTGTTGGCAGACGTTACAATCCTATCTAGTACCTGTTCTGTGAAAGTAAGAGCAAGTGCCAATGCTAAAGAAGAGGAAGCTGACCATTGCCCCCAGAATATCAGCCATGTCATGTGCCAGCTGTGCTCCCATACCATACCCAAGGCAGGGAGGTAGACCATAAACTCTCTTTGTTTAGAACCTCCTTTCTGCACAAGGGATCTTGCTGGCAGGCAGGATACTGTAGACTATCTTCTCAAGTTCTGTATCTCAGCCAGATAGAGGAGCTATAAGCATTTGTGCCGGCTGAAAGGATTTGGCCTCTTCCTAAACTGTAAGGTATTGAGTGGGTTTGGGCAATGTATGAATAGCCGTGCAAATGCAATCTGCTACCAGATGACTACATCCCTGCAACTATGCTTAATCTATGTGAAACCTCCCACAAGTTCTTTCTTGAGTTGCTCATATTTTGTTCAACTAGAGGTTTTGTCCTGCTACAACTGAGCAACAGTTATTTATATAATTTCTTTAGAAAATTTATAAATTTCTCCAGAGAAATTCTATAAATTCACAAAATGCTTTGAGATTATTGAATGGATAATACAATAGGTAAGAAAAGCCTCCTTAACAGCTGTGGTACATATGGAGCACAACTAACTTTGGAGCAATAACTTTGTTTTGGAGCCTCCTCAGCTTGGGACAAAGATGAACTTGATAGGTTTTGAAAACTACCAGCTCATTCTAAAGAGGGTCATTTTAATTTGTAAAGGGGTTTCCATGAAGACTTCCCCTCAAAGAGTTTCACCCAGCATGTGGTTAATCACCACTCACTATAAATGAAGGCGAAGGGCTTCTGTGATTTATAAGAGTGAAACATCTTCATGAGGATAAACACAAAGAGAGCATAATGATTGAGCTGGAGGAGTCCTATGGAGTGCTTCCGCGTGTCCTGAATAACCCAACAAGTATGTAATTCCATAAGAAATAGTCCTGGAAATGGTCAAATAGAAATGGACAGTTGCAGAGACTGAATGCTGAGTTAGCCAAAACCTTATCTGCTCTGATTCCACTACGTGTATGCACTCAATACGATGTGACTACCTGACTAAAACAAGCCTTCACTATTTTCCCATTGGAAGTAGTCTGCTTTCAGTCATCCAATCATAAACAATTTAAATGTGATATAAATTATTCAAATTACTTTCTAATACAAATATATCTGGAAAAAGAATCTAGTTTGACAGAGGAAGAGGTGACAGCTATCAGACAACCAGCTTCTGTGAATTGTTCACTCATCTCAGTGGGTCATGAATGTCTCACATGATAAAGAGTTTGCTCTAACAAAGGTGGTAAAACAAACATGATGGTGTTATAATTTAGGGCTTATTTCTTCTGCATGCCTGTCAGTCATGTTACCGATAAGGTGAGTGCGTTTGTGGAGTTAGACTCTATCTAATGATGGCCATGACAGCAGAGTTCTTGGGGAGCAAAATCTGTAAAAATTAACAAGAAAGGAGGGATTCAGAATTAGAAAGTACCGAGCTATTAAAAATTATTATCTGTTTTCTGTGATAAGCTAGCAAATGGAAACATCCAACATCTCTGCATCTAGACATCAAGACAATAGACACTACAGGCAAGTGTCATCCGTCTAAAGCGGGTGGATGAGAATCGTGGTGAAACTCAGGCTATGCTCTTGTGAGCCTCAGCATGGTGATCAAAGTGAAGCAGTAACTCAGTGCTGGTACAGAGCGGCAAACCCCCTACTTTTCCATGCAGATACAAGTGAAATCCTCACTTCCTGAGTCATGGTACATCATGATGATCCCTCCTCAAGAAGTGTATTATTATCTGTAGGGCAGTGCTAAGGGTGATAAACTTCTTACTGGGTCTCTGCACTTTCTTATATTCATCAGTCATGGAGGAGTTTCTCATGTAGGTGGAACACAACTATTACAGGTGGATACAAACAAGTAGGAGAATAAAAAGATCTACTGAAAACATGACAAAACTGATCAGTATAAAAAAGTGATAGGAGCATCCAACTTGACAGTTTAGGGAGACTAGAGAGACCTATAACAGACCGGAGTATGGTAAAGATTGTCGTTGAAGGAATATGTGCTTGCTGGTCATCTGTGGTGGGAATTGCTGGGGAATTGGGAGAGGAAAAAGCTCCGACTGCCTTGTTTACTCCACTGCTGACTGTGGAGCTTTATTTCGCTAATGTTTTGCATGGTAACTATGTTTGCACATGGTAACGAGCTGCCTGCAGGATTCTCTGATGTTTATGACCATTACTGCTGGGAACTTGTTTGACTTGGGGAGCAAAGTATGTTGTTGCCTGAGCATGTTAACTGATCAATGTTGCTGCCTACAGGCCAAAAAAGGCTGGAGTCCCTTGCCTAATGCCAGCTCAGATTTGGACGTATGTCATTTATAGTTATGCAAAGCAGTGTAACATTTTTTTCTTCTTCTTTGATCACACTCAGAAACTATAAATCCCCAGGGTGAAATCTTAACTGCACAGAAATCAAGAGCAAAACTTTCTTCAGTGGTGCTAGGTTTGTGGTGAAAGGTGTCTTTTTCTTCCTTAATTCTCTTAATAGCTCGAGATGTGTATTTATTTCCCTCCCCTTCACAGTCAGATAGTCTAATGAAAACAGTCAAGCCTGTTTGTTCAGGGCATTGAGGGCCAATAATAAAATTACAGCCCGATCCTTTTCTATTTCTCTCCTATTATCTGTAACGCACAGCATGTTTTATGTGTTCTGCTCCACTGAGGCTATTGCAAACTGGCAGCCAGCTATTCCATTTGAATGTACTCATTGGGAGGCGACAGGTGCACTACTACAAACAGATCTTGAAACTTTATCATAATATATTCAGCAAGGTGATAATGTAAAACCCACTGGGACATAGAGAGAGGTGAAGGAGAAATTACACACCTGTGAACTTATTTAATGTTTAAAGACAGGAAATGTTTTAGAAGGGAAAATATCTCTGATCTGTCTAATCCACTGCCCCAAACTAGTCTCCACAAACCCCCTGGTGGAGGAGGTAGATAGAGGAGATGACCTCAAGCTCACCTCGGCTTCCATTGTGCTCTCCAGCTTGTGTGCCAAGTGGAGCAGCAAGGCACCTGAAATGGACACGGCTACCGTTTATGTTCATAGTGTGACCCCGGGACAGGGCAGATTTTGACTGAGATTGGACTGAGACACATACTGGAAAACTCTCTAGCACAAAAGGGAGATCACAACATTCTCCAAGTGCAGCCAAAACCATCAGAAACAAGTTCTGTATCGATTTCCAGCCTGGACCAGTCCCATTCACTTCAGTACTTAAGTTTCCTTTCAGATTATTTAGATCTTTGATCCTTTACTGAAGTTTTCTGTACAAGAGAAAGTGTAACCTAATAGCACAGACTAGATGAGCTGAGACCAGAATCTGGTGCTGCATTTGGCATACAGGTAAACCACTGTGCTAAAGTCAGCTCCTGTGTTCAATATTCAGAAACTGTGCTTGGCTATCACAGCTGTGTTTTCTTCCCAGGCAGCCTAATAATCTTCACTTGATTTTGTTTGATTTGTTTCTTTCTTTGTTTTCCCACGAGAGTACCTTTAAAAATAATAGATAGTAACAGCATACTTCCTCTAAGTGAATGGTGCTTTGGAAGCTGGATGGCTGATTCTGGGCTCTACTCTTTCTCCCAGCATCATCCCGAAATCTCTAGTCCTTCGGATTGAGCCCTGTGGGTCGGCTTGGTGAAGCTGGTTTTTTTTCCCTCTTTCTTTTTGATTAAGCCCTGTGGGCCGGTCCCCCACTTTTGCACCCCTCCTTGCTCCAGGGAAGGTCCCCGCGGTCTCTGCAGACCGCCGCAGGTGTGCCGGCGCTGGCGCTGCCATCGCTCAGCC
>NW_010410736.1:10338-18607 GCF_000710305.1 Buceros rhinoceros silvestris | reverse complement strand
CCTACCAGCATGCAGATCCAGCCACCAGACCAGTTTAAAAAAGATACAGTTTAGAATAGGAAAATACTCATACTAAGAGCTTACCATCAATTTTTCTTCTCCCAGGACTTTTCTAAGTACACTTGAGATTTCAAATCTAGCATTGAAAAATATTTTGATTTTTGTTGCCTCCGTTTTGCTCACAGTAGCAGGAATCTTCATGTAAATTTTAACAATTTTTTCTCCATCACTCTCTGCATAAAAGAAACAGCAGTTCAGACAGTTTTAGAGCAATACATTCCATCCATCACCCTAAGAACACTTGAATAAGTCTTTGGGGTTCTGTTTAAACAGTCTCTTATGTATCTTGCATTTCTGATTGCTCTCCCATTGGATCTAGATAATGATGCTAGTCCCTAGCACATCTAGAAACTGATGCCTCAGCATGTCCTGCTTGAGCAAAGAGGGCAGGTCATTGCGCTAAAGGGGTCCCCAGACAGCCCAACAAGCGGAGCTGGTGCGCGGTGACAAGCCAAAGGCAGGACAGGGAGCAGGGGGAAGACACAGGCACTCGCTTTGGCGGTGGTGAGATTTTAGGTTGACTCCATGTGTCTTGTGGACCCACAGCCAAGCGGAAGGTAGTGCTGGTTGGAACACCTTACCCTTCAGGCTGTAACTGCTGACTGCTTCTTTCGACAGCCTCACCGAGTCCCAGAGAGCACCCTTGGAAAACCAAATCCTCCGTGTCAGACGGGCTGTGCGAGCACCCACAGCGTAAGGCCAGCCCAAGGCCACGGGCGCTTTGCTATTACCTCGCTGCTGTCCACATAGAAAGTCACACTCTGACTGCCAGCATTGAAGTCGATCCAGAACTCCTCCAGCTTCTCATCGGATGGTTTCTTCACCTGGGGAAGAACAACAGCAGTGCTGCCATTCCCAGAAAAATCCCACAGCTGCCTCATTCTCAGTTTTCTTAGCAAGATGCAATTGGGAAAAGCTGGCCTACACACGTGTGTACACATGTGCACGTCTCAGTGAAACAAGAGTCAGGATCAACCTGTGAGATGCTCACCCAGCTGCAGCCCCACAGTCAGACACCCCTCCTCATGAGCCAGGGGAAGGGCAATTCACCCATCTCATACATTTGTGGCAGGAAGGAGTCTGAATGTTTTCTGTGTTAGCCCCCGAAACAAGCAGGCTCAGTAGAACCAGCTTCCATCAGCTTGGTTTAGACACAGCTGTGAGGAACGGTGTCACAAACACATTTACTTAACAACCGGCATAGCAACCTGCAGGGGCTGTACTCACAGCTACCACCCCTCCTACGCGGGTATCAGGCTAATCTCATTATCTGGTAGTCTGGGAGCAGGTCTGCTGGAGGATTTAGAGTTGTCCTGTCCTCTCCTCCTCTTTAGAGATCGCTCTTCTGTCATCACCATGAAGGTAAGTGCTGCCTCTATCATTCAGCTGATGCAAAAGCAAAGTCAGCAACAGTAAGTTGGGAGCTAAGTGACAAACAAGTGAACTTTCCAACTAGAGTAGAAGGATGTGCTCTACACTCCAGAAAATTGAGCTCTAATGAAAAACAGGGAGGAGGAAAAAACCCCCAACATATACCACAGAAAGTGTCATTTTAACAGTGGCAGCCATGTAGAGAAGGTGACGCAGCGTTAAGGACTATTACCTCATTCACATCAGCAAAAGCAGATATGCAAGGGAACGAATAGACTCTGGAAGAAAAGCAGATGTCACATGATACATTCCACCGAGATGAAAGATGAAATCATTAAGATTGGTTACTAATCTTATTGTTCAAAAGAGAATTAATAAATTCCTAGAATTAAATTAAGCTTGGAGAAGTTTAGAGACCATGGTATCTGTCATGATGCATTCTCTTTACAGATTTTACTTTCAAAAGAACCACCAATAAAATGAATACAATCTTTCTTCAGAAAAACTTAATTATTCACACATGTAATAAAACCAAGGGGATTTACAAGACAACCCAGGTCAGTTTACAACCCTAGTTCTCCCCCTCCACAGTAATGATGGCACCAGTTCCTTCTGTTGGTTCACACTTTACCTTCTGTCATTCCCAAGGCTTTCATTTAGCCGGTTAAGAAATTTCCTGCAGTCCTTCAAGACAAATGACATCTTATTAAAAATCAGGCTATATTTCCTTTCCAAAGAGTTATTCTGTGGGGCTGCAGAGCCTGTACTCCAGTTACATGCTTGGAACTAGTCAATGTGATGCCAAAGGTCACTGGGGAAGAAACACTTAAGTTGCTACAGACAGTCAGACCTAACTTAGGACCAGCAAGCCTCCAAACCACAAACATTCACCGAGTTATGCTTTAGAAATAACTATAAATATGACCTGTTTTAATAACGTGCCATTTTATTTTATTTTTGCTGTATAAAAAGTAAATCCCATCCACAAATAACTAAATCACTTTGTGCATTTATAAAATCAGTTTTGCAGGAGCTTCTTGCAAGGACATCTTTACTGAACTCAACCAGAACTAGCCCCTATACAGACTTGCCAAGTATGTTGTTTTCAAAATAAGGACCCTCACCGTCTCAAATTCTCTATCCTTGATCTCTTTGAAAGCTTCAGCAATATTGTTATCTTCAAACCAGTGGTGAACAAGGTCATCCCTCCACTTTTTTTTCGTTAACCTACAAAGTGCTTCTGAAAGGGCAACCTGAAGGTCATAATCTACACGGTGAACAAACACAGGATAAATATCACTCCCCAGCATGAGAGGGCTATAGCACATATATACTCCACAGATGATTCTTCAGCTGGCTTCATCCTCCCCAAGGACAAGAGCCAAGCATCGGCTCCAGGAGTCCTCAGCTCCCCCCAGCGCAGCTAGGTCAAGCTGCGGAGATGTTCTTGGGGACCAGGGAGGGGATGAGAGCGAAGCCTCAGCACTAACTCACTAGGGTTAAGAGACATTGCACGTACCACGGTAATGCCCCAGAAAGTGATATTGCCAGGAGAAAGCAAGAAATATTGCACTCAAGAGGCTTCAAACCTTATTAGCTAAAGTTTGTCCATATCAAAGTAGTTAAATTTTGTTTCTTAAAGACTAAAGATTTCTGTATTTTGTAAACACTCAAGTCTGATCTAATGCCCTGACTACATACATCAGTTCAGCTTTATTTAGTAGTTAATACAAATCATTAGTACTAACCAGAAAGAACTAACGATTTTAGCTAACAATTTTTTATTAATATTTTCTTCAAGTACTATCTGATTTTCCTCCCTCCAAATCAACTCTTGACAAGGAAATAACTACAATTAATCTATAATAAAAAAGCAAATGAAGTGAAGCCAGAGAATCCCAAGTTAATAAGAATGGCCTCTAAACACTTCTTACCGCCAACCTCCAGTATCATTCTGGCAAGATCTTTCCTGAAACAACATAATGCAACAAGTTAAACTGGAAATTACTTTGACTTTTGTTGCAGGGAAGACCGTGTTTAGCTACGGGAGCTGGAGGGAAAAATCACTTACGTGAGCAAGCACATCTCCTCAGACAGAGGGAATTTCTTTCTCTCCTCCCGTGGGACACTGTCGAGTATAGAATTGAGGGCCTTCAAAGCCTTCCCCACCACAGAAGGGGCAGAAAAGGAAGGGAAATAAGTCAGTAACATATTTTTCAGATTTTTTATCAAATTACTCTTGCTTGCACATCTATCTGTAATTTTCTTCTGCTGGTAGGAGTCTTACCTCCTGCCGCAGAGCACAGCCAATATTTGCTTCTGTCACCAGCTGCCCTAGTTCAGGTAAAAATAAATTCACCAGCATTTTCGTCCCTAGAAAAATCATTTGAAAGGTTACAGCTAGCAGGGAGCTGGTCTCCATATGAACAATAGCGGAAGCAACTACAGTTTGTTGTGTTGGAGGACTGAAAACATCCCAGCTGGGGATTTTTTAAAGCAAAGCCTCCAACCATCTAATCCTGACTGAAGAGAGAACCAGTAACTTCTCTGTAGAACAAGCCCCAGCTACTTTAACTGTGGATCATCTAGGTCTCACTCATTTCAGAAGAACATTCGTTCTGACCAAGTGAAACACTTGATGCTGACTATTTAGACAAGATACCACTGCTAGATACTGCTTTTTTCAGCGTATTCAAAAAACAAAGAGAAACAGCAGTGCTCTGATGTGAGTGTTAACTGGAGAGAAATTGTCAGGAGGATCTGAAGACAGCATTGCAGAGCAGCAGAGGAAGTAAGGAGCAGAGGGAAGAACAAAAAGGGGACCAAGTTCAAGCAGAATGAAAAAATTCTCCCAAGACTAAGATTCAGGATATTGAGGAATGGAAGAAAAAAATACCAACCTTCATTACTGCACCTGCAAATCACCTGACGGAAAAAGCAAAGGCAGCCTTTAACACACCACAAGCCCAGAACAGCCGCACTCCAAGCACCGAGGTGCCTCTGCCCCCTCCATCACAACTTGGAGGGGCTAAATAGCACAAAGCAGCAGCGTACCCACATCAGGAAGAGCTGTGCCACCTGACAGGGGTATTTCACATATGGGAACCCCCATCACACAGCTTGGCTTCATGCGGGGAGGGTAAAGCGAGCAAAACGCCCACTTCCCCAGGGGATTTCAGCAGAGCCCTCAGGGGCCCTGGAAAACCCACATCACGGCATCACCTCTTCTGTTACATTTATTGCACCTATGGGCCTATGTGAAAACACATTTTATGTTTACAGGCTACAGTACCAGGTATCAGAACATGATATCTGAAGGGTATTAAAGTCCCTCGAGGAAAATTAAAAAGAAAAAACCCCACACCACAAATAAAACACCACTTCACCCTCCGCAGCGAAAGCACATAGAAGAAAGGAACCAGGAAGACAAAGAAACCCATTTTGACAAATAAATAACTTAGAGCCTTTCATATAATTTCTATGTGGTTAGCAGAGAAAGAAGAAAATCCGATTTTGCTCAAGTATCTTTTATCCAGTCTCCTGAAAAGAGTCCTAAGCATTCAAATAAATTCTGGTGCACAGTGACACAGCTCCAGCAGGTGACAGGGGAACAGCTTGGGAAGAGAGCTGAAAGCATTCGTCCTGCTGCACATTGACATCACTAGGACTGCAACACCGTTACAGTCATGAGTAGTTGAAATAGAAATTGGAAGCAGCTCAGATTAGTCTTTAAAAGCAAATCAGCGGTTTCAAACAGCATGGGAATGACCAGGAACACCTCGGCAAACACATTTGCAGAGGTGGTGCAGCTCAGTGTCAGTAACCTGGGTTTTGAAAAGAACTTCAGCGCAAAAGCTTCTGTTTACAGAGCACGTCAGCACTTCTTGCATGTTCCTCTGCAAAAACAACCACTTGGCTTCAAGTTGGAGAATAAGGAAACGCTGCGGCTCTGAAGCAGCTTCTCCTGGGTTTGTCAAACCTCAGGGCCCCTCTGCACCACCTGAGCTGCGCCCCAAGGCAGTCCTAGGGCATGAGGGCTGCCTAGCTAGATACTTTTTAAGAGAAAATTGTGAACAATGGCTTTCTTATCCAATACCAGAAACCTCCTGCCCCCTTAACGCACATACATACCAATGCAGAATCAAAGAACTCTTCGAGAAGTGACAGTAAATATTGATTCTCTTTCATGTCACTGAGGATCACAAATGCTCTTGCTCTTTCAAACCAAGATACCAGGTAAAAAATAAAAGAATCAGTTAAAACCTGGAAAGGATAGTTAATAATCCTTAAACTAGACACATTTGCAGGAAAACTTATGCACAAAGACAGCTTTTTTTTAATTGGTCACATATTGTGTCAAAAGCTCAAATTTTGTTTGGAGGGGATAAATGCCACCCTCACACCTGCTCAGCAGGACTTACCCCCTCCTCTCTCCCCAGCCCTCCTTCCATCCTCCTTTCTCATGTCAAGGCACCCACTCAGGACCTCTGTGACACACTGCTGATAGCATCATAACTCCTACTGAAATGTCCAGAGGACATCAATTCCCACAGAAATAACATTTTAAAAAAATCCTTCATGCTTTTTCAAAGTCATTTTTAACTCTCTATGTTTTTAAACATATTGCATAGCATCGCAGCCCTATGGCTACCTAGAAATCTGTGCCTTCCTGGAGGTTCAGAGCTCAGACTAGTGAAACTTTATTAATTCATGCAGGAAATTTTAGCAGCTGTATCCCAAAAGGCATAATTACAGGGCAGGATTACAAGGTTTGGGGCTGATGGCTCCTTGGTATGACTCTGCTAACAGCAAGCAAGCCTTAACTGTCCCATCTGGCTGTGCTAGACCCAGGTATTCCCCATCTTCGGCACAAGTGCTTTCCTGCCACCACGGGTGCTCCCAGCTGCAGTCAGTCAGTCTTGGGCCAGCAGGTAAAACGCTGTTGCAGATTAAATGCAGCTGGTTCACCACAATCCAAAAAGGGACCTTCTCAAAGAGCATGTTAGTTTGAAAAACCATAACAGCCCAAACTGCTCATCAATCCTGTTACTAAAATTGTGTTTTGCTGGAGCACTTAAAATGCATTTAGAAGTTCTCTATCATTTCACAAGTGGGACTCATCAAAACTCATCTGCTCCTCCCGTTGTCAGCTTAAGACAACCCCACAAAGCCATTAAGTCAAGTAATAAGTGAAGCCATGATGTTGACTGCTGCACTAAAAAGAATGCAGTAAAGTGGGTTTATCCTACTCAGCTCAGGCAATATTTTAAAAATATTTCATTTCTACATGGCCAACAAGCCATCCTCTAGTTCTCACTTCCCTGGAGTTCTTTTGCTGATGCAAGTGACCTCGAACCACAGTAGTAACTTGCAGGCAGTATTATACTCATCTTTTCTACCAGTCCTTGCTCAACAAACAGACTCGCCCCTTCTTGAAGATCACTTTTCAAGTAGAGCTGAATACATTTCAGCAGCAGCGAAACATTGGCGAATTCATTCCTGTCCAGCTCCTGCAGAAACACGGAGCACTGTGCTTCATGAGTCTGACACCACAGAGCCGGGCACTAACAGCAGGAGGGTTATTTATGGTACTCACCCTTCTCAGTGCTTTGTCTAGCTGGTTGAAGAGAGATTTGCTGTATTTCTGAGGAGGTTCTATTTCTCCCTCTTGAAGCAGTTCACTTATTTTCTGGAATCCCTTCCCCTTGAAAGCCTCAGTGAGAAGGGATTCAAGCTGCAGGAGGGGAAGCAAACAACTAGCAAGTAAAATAAGCTGCTGTTTAAATTGTTGCAGCACTGATGATGAGAAAGTACTTGTAATGCCTTTGGAAAAGGTGTAGGATTTTTCTTTATTTGTTTTTACTTTATTTCCTTCTTTGTTTCCCTTTCACTGTTACAGCTGAAGGTGAAAATCACTCTTAATCTCCAGAGGGGACAGGGTCTTTGAAACAGAGTGAGTTTAAAGGCTCTTTGTACAGCGCACTCGTGAAGCACGCTTGGTTTGCAATTCTTACCGTGCCCTGCAACTACCATTTCTTCCCCTTTGCTAAGGGAAAGATTAAGAGGTCTGCTGCACTCCCTACATTAAATGACTGAAGTTTTGAGATCATGCTATCTCCATTCAAGAATACATCTTTAGGCACATAGGTATCTACTTGTAAGATGAAGCTAAGGGTGCATTTAAAAGCTATTTACATAGTCTTCTGTTCTGGCTGCCACGATGCCATCCACATCTTTCTTCCACTCTTTGCTTTTTTCTTCCTTTAAAAAGAAAAAGGAGAAGGAAAATTTTAAAGTCACCCCACACTCCAAAACTAGAGGTTACTAAAAACCATAGCAGAGTCCCATGGGTGTCCCCCGGGCCGGAGTAGGGGGATATTCGCACTGTATGCGCATACATCCCTCCCGCAACCCCCCGACCTGGTACCGGTGCTTACCTGGGCCATGGCGCGGGAGGGGGGCTCCAGCTGCCCGGGAGCAAAGGCAAAGACGTCGGGGGTGCCTTTGGGATGAAGAAAAGACGCTGTTCTTCCCTCAGCAAACCTAACTCTGTCCCCAGCTCTAGCGAGAGGAGGGAGGGGGGAATAAAAAACGAAAATAAAGCCGCGTTTCGCCCCCGCACTGAAAAAGCTGCACCTGGGAGGCGGCTCGGGGCGGGGGGGTGTCCCCGCACCCAGGTGATGGCGTTTGACACCCAGTCCGAGCAGGGGCTGCAAAAGAGGAGCCCAACATCCTCCTGCTCTCTGCTGAGGTCGGGGACGGGGGGTGGTTATAGCCAGTGTTTTCCGCTACGAGTGTGTTTTGTTTAGCACGGCTAAAGTTAAAATTCGCTTAATTA
>NW_010410736.1:0-10143 GCF_000710305.1 Buceros rhinoceros silvestris | reverse complement strand
TCTGGAGAGCTGGGGTTGGCTGAAGGGTTATAGCAGCACAGGGTGTTCGATGAAGTAGTCTCGATAATATTACACATATTTTAATTAATTTTTTTTCCTGCTTCTTAGAGCTAAAACCAAAATTTTTGCCCCTAAAAGCTCCCCGGCTTTTCTTCTTTTTCCCCGAAAAGAAGCGGGTAAAAACCCTGGTGCCTGTAACCTTCCAGTAAGTTGAAAGGTGCTACTCGGTAAGCTCGCACCGACTCTGGGTTCGTATTTTAAACCTTGTGGGGAGAAGGTGCTTAATGACACAGAATTCGTTTACGCCTAAATGTACCAGCTAGCTGCAGGGGAGGAGGACGGGGGGAACGCGGACCCTGCCCGCCCCCGGCGCCGCCCCGACGGCATAAAACAGCGGGAGCCGCCGCCCGCTCCCACCCCCGGCATGAAGCTCACTTGGGACATCAACGACCCCAAACTGCCGCAGGTACCGAGCAGGGTGCGGGAGGAAAACTGCCCGGCCAGGGGCGGGGGGAAACGTCCCCTTCGAGCAAAGCTTTGTTCTGCGGCTGTTTTACTTCTCCCGCAGCTTTTCAAATGTATTTGTGAGAGTCTGTAGGGGTCCTTATAAAATACCTTGTAATAAAAATGTGGGTTTGATGAACTCTTAAAACAATCTGAACTCCGCTGTTTGATTGGAAGTGTTGAAAGAAGCTTGGCTATTTGCTGCTGCCTCAGTTCAAATTGCGGTGATGTTTTATTGCTGGTGAATGCTCTGCTTTATCCTAGTTGTGAGTTCCAAATGCATTTTTAACTCACAACTTTTTTTCGTCTTTGTTTCATTTTATAAAGACCACGTAATTATAGGATGGATTAATGCTGTGGATGCTGGTAGTTTACCTGTGTTCCCTGGGACTGCGCATGTCTGGAACGTACGTGTGTTAAATGGGTGTTATGGGAGCTCTTCACCTGCGCTGTAAATATCTGGAGCTTAAAATTTGAGTTGTTCTGGTAATTATGTTTTGGTAAGGAACTCTAGAAAGCCAGTGAAATCCTAAACTTCTTTCTCTGAACCAAGATCCATATATCGGAAGTATATTTGTAATGGCACATTTTTTTATTTCTATTTTTTGTGTAGAAGCCTTATTTAACTCAGATGCGCTTTCTTCTCCAGTCCTTAGCTTAAAGTTCCAGTTTCCAGCTTGCAGGTGCAGAGTCCCACAAGAAGAAGAGTTAACAAGTGTGCCTGATCGGGGCAGCATCTGCCCTGACTGGTGGCAGACCTGTCAGTGAAGTCTGGTAGTGGCCAGGTGACCTCACTGCCCAGAGGCCTCTGTAACAACAGACTGTGTTATTATGGACTGTGATGTAAAAGATCCTGACGCTCTTTTGAGACATGGAAGCTCAGGCTGCCTTTTGCCTATTTGCGGATGAGCTATTCTTTATTTCTTTTTTGTTGCCTGGATGTGATAGAAAAAGCTCCTTTTCTCCGTTGTTTTGTAACGAGGCAAAACCACCAGGTTGCAATATCCTGCTAACGCTCTCCCGCTCTCCTCCTTGCTGCCCTGTCCTGCTGCAGGAGCCCAAGCACTTTGACGCCTTCCAGGAATGGCCCGACGGCTACGTGCGGCTCATCTACTCCAGCGAGGAGAAGAACGCTCAGCGACACCTCAGCGGCTGGGCCATGCGCAACACCAACAACCACAACTGCCAGATCCTCAAGAAGTCCTGCCTGGGGGTGGTGGTGTGTGCCAGGAGCTGTACCCTGCCCGGTGGAGCCCGGCTGCAGCTTCGCCCGGCCATATGTGACAAGGCTCGGCAAAAGCAACAAAGTGAGAGGCACCTGCGGAGAGCTGGGATGTCCAAGGGACTGGGCTTGATTTCTAAACTGAGATCACCCTCACTTGTGTGCAGACTGAGGGATAATTGCTGAGACTGTGATGAATATGTTTGTTTCCAGATTTCATTAATGTCTGTAAATACTTCAGGGGAAATGGATCTAAAACCCTTTAAAACCTGTCCCCTGCTGTGGGGACAGGTTGAGAGAGTTGGGGGTGCTGAGTTTGGAACAGAAAAGGCTCTGGGGAGACCTTAGTGCAGCCTGTCAGTGCTGAAAGGGGCTGTAAGAAGGATGGGGAAGGACTTCTAGCAGGGGCTGTTGTGACAGGACAAGGGGTGATGGGTTTGAACTGACAGAGGGAGATTCAGACTAGGGAGAAGGAAGAAATGTTTTACGCTGAGGGTGGTGAGACCCTGGCCCAGGTTGTCCAGAGAGGTGGTGGAACCATCCCTGGAACCATCCCAGGTCAATTGGCCCTCGGGGGTCTGAGCAAATGGCTCTGGTTGAAGCTGTCCCTGCTCCCTGCAGGGGGTTGGACTGGGTGAGCTCCAAAGGTCCCTTCCCACCCAAACCTGTCTGTGACTCTATGATGAACATTTATATCAAGAAAGTAGCTCTAGTTCATACCATCCAGCTGTGCTTGGTAGTCAGTGTTGCCTTTCCTTGAACATCGCATTTTAATTTGAATTTCAGTGAGGGCTGATGACGCTGCTCTTTAGCTCTCTCAGACAACAGCCTCACCTTTAGCCAGTGTCCTCAGGGGTTTCTTTCTCCCTGCTCACAGGAAAAGCCTGCCCGAACTGTAACTCAGCCCTGGAGCTGATCCCTTGCCGAGGACACAGTGGCTATCCAGTCACCAACTTCTGGAGGCTTGATGGCAAAGCAATCTTTTTCCAGGTAAAAAGCATGCACACGTGCATAAATAATATCTCCACGGAAGATGTACCTCTATAGAGAGATTATTTCTCCTTGCCTCTCTTTTATCCCTTTTTTTAGTGTAAAACTGAGCACGGTGAGCACAGTGGAGGTCTGGTCCAGGGCTGAATTCCTCTGTAGAACAAACGTGGCAAGAGCAAACCAATGTCATTTGGCTGTCTTTTTAAAAGCAGTACTTGAGAGTTAAACATATCCCGTTTTAACCACAGCATCATTATTGATGTCTAAAGTTCTCCAGTCTGCAGTACACAAATACGAGCAGAAAGGCTGATTTGCGCCCTGGCAAATCCAGCAACTGAATCTCACCAAGGACCTAATGTTTATTTTCTAGTAAAATAAATGGGGAAATAAAAGTCTTATGTAAATTGTACGAGTTGAAATGTGAAATTTCTGCTTCATGTGAAAACAGCCTTTGGATTTTAAAGAGGACTTTAAAACTTGCTAGAAAAAAAAATTTAGAAGGCTAGAATTTGAAAATTCAGGTTGATTCGGTCTTTTTAGCAACATTAGGACAAAAACTTCACAAAAAGCTGCTGTTCTATGAGATTACACTGTGCTGTAATCTGTGCTGGGTGATTTTTTTTTTTTTTTCCTCCTCTGACTCTGCTGTGAATTTTGCTTTCCGGTCAGTAAATGGAAGCAAAGTGGCCTCATTCCCAAATTATCCACTGTGTTATTACTGCTCAGTTGTTACAGACTTCCAAAACCTGAAGATTTTTACCACTGAAATCGTTGATAAATTCTTGCTTAGAAGTGAATTTCTGCCTGAGGAAGGCCAGCGTTTTAAAAGCCACCTGAAGTTTCCTGCGTTGTTCTTGGGACTACTTGTAGGTCTGCTCCGGGGAATGTCATGGGTAAGGACAGGAGCGTGCGACGTCGTTTCAGTAAATGTCGCTATGCCTCTGGGTTCGTACATCTGCCTGCCCACAGACGTTCTGATAGCAGAGCATCTGCAGATGGCTTGCCAGGACATGATTTTTAGTTGTACTCAAGAAGGCGTTTACTATTTTTAGAACAGAATATTTGTCATCAAGTGGTGTTAAACTTCTTTAAAGCTTATTGACGCTTTTAGCAGTGGCTGTTATAGCAGAACTGAGATCCTGGGCTACAGAAAACCAACCAAGCTAGATTTATAATATTTTTTTCCCTCTTGTTTCTAGTCTCTCCTGAATATCACAAACATGGGTAACACCTTTGCTCCTTCTGCAGCTCACTGATTTCTCCCTCACTTCCCTTCTGTCAACCTGCAAATCATGATTTGTATTTATTTTCACATTTAATCCCTCCTTGTTGTTCTGTTTCTCCTCCTTGTGACAAGACACGGACCATGCTGCGGCTACCTCTCATTCTACTTGTTACACTTTCTCTTCTCTTACCCCCTTCCAGTTCACATCTAATTCTTTGTTAATCCCAACTTAGGCTAAAGGAGTCCATGACCACCCGAGGCCAGAGAGTAAATTAGAGGCAGAGGCAAGACGAAGTGCAATTAAGAAGCAAATATCCTCTTTTCACCACTCCCAGAAGAAACCTCTAAGCTCAGAGGTAAGTCACAGTCATTAGTCAATTTAAAAGGTGTTGTAAGTGAAGAATTTTTTTTGTCAATTAAGAAGGTGACATAAGGATGTTCTGGGGATCCCAGAGGAAAACAAAGCTTTACCCCATCTGATTGTTTGGGGCTGAAACGAGCAGTAGTGCAAGAGATGAGACATATGTGTGTGAGCAGCAGTATTGATTCCTGAATCTCAGAGACCTACTTCTCCTTGTCAGGCAGGAAGGTACCACGACAGCAGCAGTTATGCCAATAACCTACAGAATCTGCCCTTTGTGGACAGCCTGGAAAGGGTCGGTGTCATCACAGACAGCAGTTTTTCAGTTCCAGCCCAGTCTTACCCTTCAGTGCCGAATGCTGAGCTCCACAAAGCACCTTACGATTTGGCCAGCTTCCAAGAGGACCAGCTCTCGCCATACCCAAAGTGCCCCAATCCAAGGATCTACATGCCCAAGCCATGCAGCTACGAGTTTGGAGTTCCCACCTTTATAAGCTCCAGCCCTTACCCAATGTTCTGCAAAGACCTGACAAGCCCTGCCACCGATGCAGACGCCCTCAGTTTGAACGGATCTCACTACAACGCTGTGACCACCCATGACAAGAGTTTCGAAAACCCTGGCAGACACTACGGACTGAAACCATCTTGGGGGAAAACTGGCAGTGGAGACCGCAGTGACTATGGACAGATGCAAGCAAGCTCTAACCACCCTTACTACAGCAGGGACTACCCCTGCAGGTACGGTCCCAGCCCCTCGACCATGGCCCCGCCTTTGCAAACGGTCATCACCACCACCACCAAGGTGTCCTACCAGGCCTACAAGCCGTCTGCGCTGAAATACAGCGACAACCTCTCCAATATGAAAAATCTTCAGAGCTACACCCACGTGGCAGAAAACATCTCGGGCGCTGTCTATTCAGGGATGAAGATTCAAGAAGACTTTGGAATGATAAAGTCAGCGTTGCTCTACCAGCATGACCCAGTTCCCACAAAGTCTAAACCAGCCGAGACTGTGGAGACCTATCAGTATGGGCCACCCCTGGGGAACAGCTACGCGGAGCACGACAGACAGACCTTACGGTTTGAGAGTGCTGAATATTGACTTAAACGTCGCCTCAATGGCAACTACATGTAAATGGTCAAACACGTTCTCGCGCTGACCGTGTGTGCGCTAAGCCCAGTGTTTTGGGAGGTGACGAGAGGTGAGGAGGCAGTTCATCACAGCAGCTTATTCCCCAGAAGGGCTTTTCTGGAGCTGTGCTGAGCTGAAGCCTATTTCATGTACGATTTCAAGGTATGCTTGGATGCAGCTATTTTTTTTTTCCTGCTCAGTAATTTTACATTGCCTAACTCTCTGACTTGGCACAAGTTGCTGAGCCCCACACGCTCCTGGGAGAAGGCAACTTGGAGGCACAGCACCTCTGGAAGTCGAGAGCCTCCAAAGGAGAGGGGTGCGACCCGCTTATAGCCACAACTCCTGCCAGATGCCTCAAGCTTTGAGGGAAAACACTACATCTGTAAGGGAGAAAATGCTTACCAGATAATGGAAAGAAAAAGATAAAGGAAGGTGGCTATAGATTATAGTCAACTGAAAGAAATGACTGCAAATGAAAGAAATAAAAAATGAAAGCCAGACAATGTGCAGAATAATTCAGCTGAACGGCCCGCTTGGCTGCTGACGAATGGAAAGG
Organism: Buceros rhinoceros silvestris; assembly: GCF_000710305.1. Taxonomy (NCBI): domain Eukaryota; kingdom Metazoa; phylum Chordata; class Aves; order Bucerotiformes; family Bucerotidae; genus Buceros; species Buceros rhinoceros. The sequence goes on along the minus strand of NW_010410736.1, from coordinate 4,150 downwards.
CCAGCTAGGTTTCTCTGCAATGAGATGAAAGCTCTCCGTGCTGACTTCACGTTATTTTTAATCCCCCTCATCAAGAGATGAGACCGCCCAGCCTTCCCATGTGAAGAGGAAAGCCCCGGCATAGCCCCACTGAGAATCGACCCCCTGCAACAGTCAACCTGGAGGCAAGGCGGCTCAGATGACCCCCACAAGCACACCCAGCGTTGCACGGGTGTCACGGTTCCATGTGTCACCCTGAAAACCGTTGGCAGTGGAACTGTTTTCTGTCTAAAGGAGTCTGGCAAGCTGGGCAGACCAACACCACGCAGGTGTCACTGCAGAAACTCGCTTTACCCACAAACACAACTTCATCCTGGCTAAAGCCACGACATCCTGGCTGCTTAGCACCACCGCTCAGCGTGGGGGAAGTTCCCTTCCTGCCCTGCCTCTCCAGTCGATCTTTCCCCTTCCCCCAAGGGACTCCTCTGGCTCGTGTCTCTCTCTCTGCAGTCCGAACTCTCCATGGCAGCGTTCTCCTGGAGACGAAGCAATCAACAAACCAAGAGGTGTGCAAACAATTTCCAGACACCCTGAGCTTAAGGGCTTGTGTCCCCAGATTCGTGGCTAATTGAACAGGAAGAAGCAGCAGAGGTTTGAACAGTAACTGCTGGTTCAAAAGCGCGGTACTTTGAAAGCTGTCCGGTTGTGGGGATGGAACCGGTACCCAACCAGGCGTGCTGAGCAAGGGAGCTATGGAGACATGGGACAGGGTCTTGAACTATTTGGACATTCAAATATCTTTTAAATCTGTTTTATGTATATTTTTGCCACATTTTGTGTAACAACGTGCTACTGTCCCCTTTCAATAGACACGAAACCACGGCTAAAACCAAAGCACCATGACCACTAACGCCATCAGCTGCAGCACACAGAGCCTTGTAACGCTGTCATCGAGCTGCAAAACCAATCTTGTGTGCAAAGTGTGGTGTACAAACACCTGAGTTTTTCAAAATTGTTATTTCTGGTGTAGTTTTTTTTGAAAACCATGTGAAATGATAATTAGCCTATATATTAAAAAAAAAGTTGCCACTGAGAAAGGCTGATGCGAAGCTTTGGAGCTGAGGGATACGTAACACTGTGCCTGCTCACAGAGCTGCGATCTCTCACAGATTGTACTAAGGTGTTTGGTCTGTACAAGCATAATTAAGACTTACAGCCTTCTAAGTTTAAAAGAAACATATTGAGGGGGAATAAGGCCGAAGAAAATAACTAAAAACATCTCAAAAGTGTTGCAGCAGCAAAATCCAAAGGGAATTTTAAATCTGGAAGTTCTCCATTTTCAAGCTGATTTTAGGGGAGTTGGACAAGCATGGGTGAAGCTTCAAGGGGGTTAAAACACCCAGACAAGCTGCGGGGTTCTGCTGTGGTGTAAGACTTGTTGATGCCGTATGCTCGAATCATCACACGGTGCCTTTCCAGCAGCACTTGTACCTCAGTTAGGAAAATGCAGCCAGTTGTGTAAAGATGCTACTTTTTGGGTGTGGATTTATTTCTGTTGTTGCTATTTCTAACAGACGTGCCTGCTGTTGGAGCACAGTGAAAAGCAATTTCCTCACTGCATCACCTGTAGTGCTAGAACAAATAAAACCGCTCTAAAGCTCACTGCAGCCTTTCCCCTTTCAGGCAGAGGCGGCTGGGATGAGGCGTCCGCACGTTACCCTTTCCAGAGAAGGGATCGGTTGCGTAAATTCAAGCACTGTACATAGTTTTCTCTCAAATACATAAATGTAAAGGCAGCGTGAGCTCCGGTACCAAAAAGAGCTGAAGTTGAAAGCCTCCTCGTGGGTTTGTGTGGGGCAGCACTGACTTGAAACGCCTGGGTTTGAGCCAAGCCGCCTTCTGAAGGAAGATGTGCTCCCCGAGCAAGCAGCTTCCTTTCCATTAATTGTCCCCTTCAGGCGCGGTGTCTGCTCCGGCCTCAAGCCCGTGAGAAGAGCCCTCACCAGGGATGAGGGGCTGAGCAATGATGTTTTTCAGCTGCGCATCCACCAAACGCAGCCTTGTGTCGCACACCCGATGGGTGCCACCACATGTGGGCATCATGTCGTAGTCCTGTCTCCTGGGGGGAGCTGGGCACGCCGTCCCGCTCCATGCCCGCCCAGTCCTGCCAAGGGGCTGAGCGCCTCGCTTAGCCCCGGCTCCTCTTCCGACAGCAGGTTACCTCCAGGCTTCTCAAACATGCAGCCAAGGCGTGCAGGCGCTCGGCTGGGTTGGGTTCACTGAGCTTCAAGTGGTTGATCTTGTTCTGGGGTACGGACTATCACCTTGAAAGACAGAGGCAAGCTTTCCTCTGAGCTTTCCAGGGCGAAAGCGGCACCGCTCTACAGACTCTGCTGATGCAACAGAGCAGAACATGATTTCTGAGACTGCTTGGTTCGTTTGGTTTCTCTTGGGGGTTTTCTGGGATTTTTTTTCTGGATTTCTAGGGTTTTTCTTGTGTCTCTTTGGGGGAAGCTATCAAATACACCCGAGCAACTCCCGCTCTCAAAAGCGGATCATTTGGGCACCACTCGGCAGGATGCACAGTGCCATTCTAGAGATGTATTTAGGCATGTTCCCGTCATTCCCACCCTTACCAGTAGCGGTCACATGCAGATAAAATGGGGAGAACCGGAACACTTAATGGTGGAGTAATTTCTCCCAACACACAGAGTGTAAAGTTTCTCCAGGCCTGTTAAAGCCCCTCTGCCTGAGAAGTGATGAGGCCACTGCATGGTGCAGCAGCAAAGGACCACAACCAGAGAAGGTTCTTTCAACACAACATTAGCAGCGGGTCTGCTCGTGGTGGTGTGTAAAACGAGCAGGGAAGCAGGTGCGTGAGGATGCTCTTGGAGGTCCCTTCACAAGGCTCACAAACACGGCTGCGGTCCCCGGGTCTTTGTTCCAGGCCGTTGCCTTTCCCTCGGATTCCTGGTTGGCAGCACCTCCCTCCTGTCTGTGTGACAAAATGCAGTGTTAAGTGACCGGGTCGCAGCGCTTGTCCTGCAACTCCGCACCGTGTCATGGCTTGGCTTAAACCCTGTCAAGTTCTGTCTGCAGCCCTTCCATCTTCATGGGCGTGAAGGGCTGGGGAGCGTTACAGAAAGCCCCAACAACTGACAGACACAAGGTCTTGCTGGTAACAGACTCGAGATTCCAGTGTTTCACCTGTTCAAAACACTGACATGATTTAAACTCGGACACCTCGTGTGTGCCAGAGCTCTGAGCAGTGACTGTCACTGGCCCAGAAAAGCCTCAAAAGCAGCGAAGAACAGTGATCGGGGGGCTGGAGCCCCTCTGCTGGGAGGACGGGGAGACAGTTGGGGGTGTTCAGCCTGGAGAAGAGGAGGCTCCAGGGAGACCTTAGTGCAGCCTGTCGGTGCTGAAAGGGGCGGTAAGAAGGATGGGGAAGGACTTCTAGCAGGGGCTGTTGTGACAGGACAAGGGGTGATGGGTTTGAACTGACAGAGGGAGATTCAGACTAGGGAGAAGGAAGAAATGTTTTACGCTGAGGGTGGTGAGACCCTGGCCCAGGTTGTCCAGAGAGGTGGTGGAACCATCCCTGGAACCATCCCAGGTCAGTTGGACCTTGGGGCTCTGAGCAAATGGCTCTGGTTGAAGCTGTCCCTGCTCCCTGCAGGGGGTTGGACTGGGTGAGCTCCAAAGGTCCCTTCCCACCCAAACCTGTCTGTGACTCTGTGAACATGTTCTAGGGATGTCCTAGGTAAGAGAGAAGAGAGGACAGGAGGGCAGGGAGAGGACAGCACAAGGCAACCGCCGCACCGTTCCCACCGGTGGTGGAGAGGTGCTTCCACACACGTCACCTCTATACATGTAACCGCTTCGACCGCGTCCTCGCTGGCCAGCGTGTGGTTAAGAGCTTTGCTGCATATGACCAACCCCTGTTGAATCTCTGCCCATGTCACAGACCTCCTCCTTCCTCATTTTCTCCTCTCACCACTGAACTTCAGTTTACCCGGGAGGCGCCAGCGATGTTTTTGTTTTAATAAAGGAAACGGGCATATTCTGTTTCAGAAAACATAACGTTGTTTTCTTCCCTCAAGCCCATGAGAAGAGCCCTCCCCAGGGACAGGGGCTGCGCAATGATGTTTTTCAGCTGCGCACCCACCAA
>NW_010410735.1:43140-45374 GCF_000710305.1 Buceros rhinoceros silvestris | reverse complement strand
CCCCCCAACTCACAGAACGATGATATGGATGCATGGACTGGTACTGGCTATCATGCAGGTTTTTTCCTATGCAGAGGTATTTGCAGGGCATGGGAGAGAGTGAAGGGCAGTGGGTGCTGGAGTGGCATATTGCTGGGGAGCGAGGCTGTAAGGGACAGCCACATCTCAGCTTATCATGGGAAAGTGGGTGCTGCTGCAATGTAAGACAGGAATTTATGCAGCCAGGCTTCCTTAGGGGTTTTGGCTCATGGAAGTACTTGTTTCCACCATGCAGTGTTCTTATATCTTGTCTGGGTAAAGGGTTTTTTTTTCTAAAATGGCCATTTAATTATCTTGTGGGAAGGGTAGAGGAAAGAGAGTGTTGCTTGCACTAGAGGTGACGCTGCCCACTCTTGCGGAGGGAAAGAACTTCACATTTCCATGGATCAGATTCTGTAATTACACAGCTTTCTCGTTTGGCCAGTTCATCTGCTAAACCTGACACAAAGCCAGAATGAAAACAGAGATTTTCCCATTACGGAATACCAAATCTATGATAAGTCACGCCATGAAAATTCATTTTTTAAGGAGGTGGGGAGAGAATAAGAGAAACTCCAACTGCTGCTGCAAGTGCAATGAGTTTTGCAGTCCTTCTAGATCTGTTTTTCAGGGATGTCATAAACAACACCAACAACTATAAGCCAAAGGAGCAGTGGGAGAGGAAAAACAACAGAATTTGGGATGGGAAAACTTAGGCAGAAGTTTGAGCAACAGTTTTAGCCTATCGCACCATCTGTGTGATAACTTTGGACACAGCTGGGTGAAGTAATTGCTACAGAAAGAATATTGCACTTAATCTGTGCATCTGTTTTGCACAGCAATCCAGTGAACATCATCGACGATCTTGATTATGCTTGTAATTTTTTCTTGTACGACAAATTCCCTCACTCTAAAAGTACTCAAACCAATCACGACTTCTGCTTTTTCCTACTGCCTATTTACAGGTGGAGTAACAAATGTCTCTGAAAGGAAAGTTCTATTCTGACAGCACTGAAAGAGTCTGTGCTGGTTTTCTTGAAGACTACTCCTTAAACATGATACATTTATTGTAATTTATGCATCATCTATCATGATGCACAAGATCACCGATAGCATGTATTTTTCTGTATATATACACATACAGTCTTCATCATAACTGCAGCCTGTGAAGTTTAGAACTTCAGAATTTCAGATACAAAGCAAGAATACAAATCAATGGAGGCTGATTTATGTGTTGTCCCCCAAATCCAGTGGATTTAATTACATCACTAACACTGCTTATTCACCAAAACCAAAATAAAAATTGGAAGCAAACAAGTTCTCTGAATAAATCCTGTGTTGCCCCAATTGTATGTGATGCCATCTAAGCTGCCTGGCTGCCATCCAGGCCTGAATCACATTCCTGGGCAAGAAATAACCCATTCATCACCTTTGAACCATCCTGTCCCCTCCTCGATCTTCCTTTACCTCCCACCTGGCCCTCCTGGAGCTCTCAGTTAAACTTCTTTTAAAGCGTTTTCTTACCTGCGTAATGGTCAAACACGGTGGGGACATACTCCTCTGGAAAGGCATCATTGGCATAACTCATCAGCAAACAGGTTTTCCCAACTGCACCGTCCCCAACCACCACACACTTTAACATCTTCTTCGTGTTGTTGCTGCTCCCGTCAGTGCAGTTGTCATCTTCCTTGCAGCTCATTCTTGCTGCTGTTGCCGCTGCTCTTGCTGCTCCCAGGACTTCCAAGTGCACATGAAGGAAAAATGAAGTGCGATTGTATTGACTTTTCCTGAGTTTGGAGGGGAGGGGTGGGGGGGCAGCAAATCTCGAACTCAGGAAATCATACTAATGTTTCCAGGCTGTCACAGCCACTTCTAACAATTACCAGATCAGTCAAGAGAATCATCAAGGCGAATAAATTAAATAGACAGAGAGAAATATCTTAAAAACAGCAATCTGTCCTTTCTCGTTCATCTGAGTCAGGAAATCCTCATCCTGCCCCGGAGTTCGCAGTATTTATTGCGACTTAAAAAATATCAGCAGCCTGCAGCTTCGATTTGCGTCTCCCTTCCTCCAGCTTGGCGGCAGGAATTAGGGATTCCTGTTAAATCCACTCCATTTTCCATTTCATTTCTAACATGGAGGAGAGCCTGGACGGTTTTAATGGAGTTTTTCCTTTCTTTCTCCAGCTTGCTGTGTGTCAGGAAATCATGGGTTT
>NW_010410735.1:21462-43015 GCF_000710305.1 Buceros rhinoceros silvestris | reverse complement strand
TAGGATCAGTGGGCTTGTGAAGGGCTGCAAACAATGGGAGCTCTGTGTGTATTTGTACTTTGGAGGAACTCTGCCAGGACATGGAGAAAGAATAACACTAGAGGTCTCTCTGCAGAATGAAGAGCTTAGGCTTCCTGCTCGAACCCGCTCTCCAGCCGCTCTCTGGGCTGCCAGCACCGAGACCGGAGAGGAGGATTTCGGAGCGGCTGTGAGAGACGCGGGTGTTGGATCTCCATGGCCAGGCAGGGTGCAGGGAGGCTGCAAGCTGTGCCCATGGCTCAGGGTTGTCTGTTATTCCCAGGCACGATCCCCTCTGATCTCGGGATAGGTATTTTCTGCCGTTTGCGAGGGGAAAGCGAGGGGAGGTGGACAGGCAGACAGGAGCTGTAGTGGGTAGGTAGAGTTTAACGTCAACTTTCTGTGCCTATGGCTCTTTAAAGAACTTTGTTAGAAAGAATAAATAATTGATTTTTTTTCAATTCAGGAACTCAGAAAATTTCTCTTTCATTTCTCCTCATCCACAGGAAAAAGGCAAAAAAGGGATTTTTCCCCTCCTAGTGTAAATACGTAAACACAGACAGGGAGAAAAAAGTAAAATTAGGAGTTACAGGAGTTTAAAAATAATAATAAAAAAATTTAAACCACCACATAGCAGCCTGTGGAAAACCAGCTTTGAACTGTATGATTCCCGCCCCCTTGACTGTTTTGCTCTGGTGTTTCACGTGCCTCCTAAGTCTTCTCTCCGTTTAAATATATAGCAACCTATATGCACATGAAGGGCCAAACAGGAAAGATTTTGCAATTTCCAGCAGAAACGACCCAGACATTAACATAAACCCCAGTACAGCAGCTCAGTATATCCTGCTGACTGAATTTCCCTTCCACGAGACCTGAAGGCTTTGAAAGGAGGGAAACAAGCCCCTGCTGGGACTCTACAAGGAAGCACACCAGTGCTGAATGCTTCCCCTGCCTTGCTCAGGACTGGTTAGAAAGAAATGCCCAAAAGCACGTGCAGGCTTGGAGCGATGCACACCTGGAAGTGTACAGACCAACACAGCCTTAAAAAGGATCTGTCTTAGCCCCAGACTGCATGAGTAACGATAAACATAACCTTAATAACGAACCTCCTTAGCCCCAAACTGTGTGTCCTTCAATTTTTGAAGTGAAGGGGGGCAGCAGACCCACCTGCCATGTTCCTTGGACAGGCTAAGCCCTGTGACTCTCACAGTTCTTCAGTGATCTAAGTGTATGCTGGGTCAGCTCTGACCACCTTCCCCAAGAGGTGGTAGGTGGATAAAACATATGAACAAAGTGGAACGAAGTTCGTCTGTTTACCCCGAGAGACCCAGGGAGCAATATTTGGTGTCCCTTATCAGGCGTCTTGGCCATTCAATAATTTGTGCACCATGCTCCGTGTTCATCATTCTCTTCATGACCTCCTCCTTCTTGACAACAGGAATCTTAATAGGTGGAGTAAGGCCCAGCATCACACCTGCTGTCACGGGGCATTGCTAAAGGGTTTCCCACAATTAGGAGTTCAGGTGGCATCCTCTTAGCTTCAAAACTACAGCCCAGGGCTGGGGTTATCCAAGAAAATTTGTGAGCTCTGGGCACCTAAGCCCCCATTCTCACCAGTAGAGCGTTTACTCTACTGATCATTTCCTCCATCAGCAGCACAGCTGAATCAGCCCAAGGCACATCAAGTGTTACAGAGATTTATTTAAGCTTCTTTCTAGTTGCAGTTGTGGTCAAACAACAAGCCTGTGCCTCTGTTTAGGTATTATGGAGCTGAGGAGGTACCAGCACACTGATACCCTCTACGCCTTTGCTTTACCGACCTAGTGACCTGGTTGGCTAAGTTTGCCAAACATATGAGTAAGTGCATACTGCTGCAAGGTAACTGCAGAGCTCAAGGAAACAAAAAGTTCCAGTAATTCATGGTTCAGATCCCCAAAGCAATAGCTATCTTGCTTCCCATTTTACACAGGCGTCTATCTGCAAGCTTTTGCAACATCAGATATTCTGTAGTTCAGGCAAGCTTTAATACTTAGACCGGATTTAGGCCTACAACAAAATCCCCATGGCTCGTTCCTTCATGCTCAGCAGGGCTATGTCGCTTTGATCATAACACTGAGCAGGCTCAGCAGGATTGTGTCCACCTTCATTTTTTTGCAAGAAATTCCCTCCCTGTTTCTCTGGAGGCTTTAAAATGCTTTATTCTGCTCTTCACTTTTCTTTAAAGAGTCTATTAAAATTGCTTAAAAGGAATAGCTTTTGTAACACCCAAAATATCAAGGGGCTGGACTTGAGGGACATTGCAAACCCCTCCAATTCTAAGCTCTGATGTATGGGAAGTGTTGTGGGGAGTGAGTTTTCACTAAGATGCTCCTCTCCCCCGTCTCCTGACAAAAGCTGTTTACCTCTCTCCCTGTGACAGTGGAGAGAAGTTGGCTTAGGTGAGCATTCAGCCTGGGATGAGCATAGCAGGAAAGTATCACTTTAGGCAATTTCTTCTTCCCTACCTATGATGTTTTCCACAGAGGTTTGTTTTTTTCTAAATCACATTTATTTCAGGTTGAGCAATACAGCAGGAGGTTAAACAAGGGGGAACCTCATCTACACCTCTTCTGCATCTTGAAACACATTTGCCTCCGCAGTTGGTGGACTGCTGGGCATGTAAAAGGGCTGCAATCAGGAAATCAAGCTGCACTGAGGACACCAAAATTGTGACCAATTAGCACCGTGTGTGCATGCACTCAGTGAGGTCATTAAAGGGACAAATCTATTTTGTTCATCTGTAAGTAATGCTTGGGACATAATCTGCAATTTCTTTAACAGCAGAAAAACTTTCCCAAGTAGATGTGACCAAATGTAACGTCTCCAGTGAGGGGAAGGAGTTCGTGTCTAGAAACATGCCAATTGGAATCTGTAGGTTTTCAGCTTCCTCCTTTTCAGGCCAAACTGCCAAGCTGGCTTTATCGTTGAAATGAACACATGGCTGATTCATAAAACATTCATGCAGACTTTTTACTCTTGGAAAGAAGGGAGAAGGCTGCTTCCAGGGAGGGAATGTGCTTTTGTGCTTTATGTGATCTTTCTGCCTCTGCTCAAAAATAAGCAGCAGGCTGGCGCTGCCTCCACATTCCAGGAGCAGGCAGATGGGAGGAGAACCAAGGTGGAAAGCAAAGGGATGTCACAGTTTTTCTGCTGTGCCTCTCTGCTGAGCCTGTTCTCAGCAAAGCCTTGTGGCAATGGCACTGCAGTAAGACCTGGAAGCACCATTTCCAAACCTGCTGCTCAGACTTGCACAAGTGGAGCAGATCGTTTAAGCGATGCCCTTATCTCATGTAAAGCATGAATGAGGAATGTTTCATTTTTTTCCTGTCTATTCTGCTAACCTGCAGAGCAGGGACCAGCTCCTGCACTGTTTGAAGGGTGTGGTGCATCCATGACAAAGCTAAACCAACTTACTTTCTGTCACCAAGAAAATGCTTGGTCTAACCTCATACTAAGATTGTTGAAGGAGAAAATCCATAGGAAACTGTTCTACTTTGTTTTATTCCCCCTTCATGTTGGTTTCTGCTGGCTGAACTCCTCCAGCTTGCTATGAGGACATCTTGGCTTTCCACCAGTTACAGTTATGGGAGGAGTGCTGGCAGCAGCAGGTTACTTTGCTCCTTTTGTTGCAGTTGGAGATTTTATTTGCATTGCCAAATCATCCTCTTGCTTTAAAGGTGTCTGGGTGTGGTGGTAAAACAAATGAGGAATGTGGGGAACCTACTTAAGGCTGCTGAAAAGCATGCCCAGAATTGCTTGAGGTCTAAGGTTAGAGCATTAAGTCAAAGCCTTAGCACCCATGAGTACCTGAACATGCAATGGAAGGTGGAGGGAGAGGTGGAAGTACGGTCAAAGCCTTAATTTTCAGTGTCTGCTGGCTACTCACAGGTAGTTTTTGCATGCCCAGCGAATGCAAGGGACTTCTCGTCAGCTCATCACTTGGGGGAAAGAGAGGTCAGAGCCTGTGTGTGGATGGGCTGATAGCTCAGCTCAGGGGCTGGTAATCTTTCTGCCCTAATGAACTGCATGCCAAGATTTTCTTGTGGCCAGAAGCCCTCAGACACATATTGAGTGCCTTGTGCTGTGGGAGAGGGGTAGAAGAGAGCTCCAGGGAGTGGCTCCAGTGATTTTCCAGAGCTCCCTACAGAGAGGACAACCAGATGCCATCACCTTCACAAGGTCCTGGTGGATCAGACTCTCTCCACCAGGGAGGCTCATGTTACAAACACAGTAGCACTAGCACAACCCCGTATCCCTCCTCAGCTCCCTGTGAAGGGTTTACAAATTGCACCTAGCTCCAGGGCCAGAGCCTGGCCTCACTGAGCTTGTGCCATGGAAGTGTGTTCCTGTGCTTCCTGAAGCATATACCCCCGTGCTTTCCAAGAGCTTTGAGTGCTCCGTAGAACTTTTGCCGCAGGTAACACAGCCATTAAAGTACCTGGGCTGATGTATTTGGTTGGTGTGTGGCACGAGCTGCAGTCGCAGCTTTGCAGACATGACACGGTAGACATTGCTGGCTCACTCAGGCTGATCCAGAAACTCTTTCACCCATCTGTGCCTCCTCTTTCTCATCTGTGCCTGGCTCATTCCTCCTCTGAGAGGGCATTGACACGTCTCAGTAGGAAACTCTGCTTATTTAGCGGTGGCCATTTGAGAAACTTAGTCATAGTGTATCACTGGGAACTCTGACTGTTAAATACTGCGCTGTGGTGCTCTGCTCTGCACTGTGCTGCAATCAGGTCATGCAGCCCCATGAAGCTTTCAAGGGTCAAGGCTCCATTTCCCTGCTTCCCCTCTCCCACAGTGGCATTTGTGTAAAATGAGCTTGGCTGCACACTTGCCATCATCTCAGAGCTGTCTGGGTTTGCTTCCTCTGTCTGCCATTAAGTGGCAGGTCTCCCTGTGGGTTGTTTTCCTTATTTCAGAAGCACTTGAGATCACACTGTCTTCATGAAAGCGTATTTTGCAACGGTGATACCTCAAGAGATTTAAAAAAAAAGCTGAATCCTAAGAATTTCCAATTTTGTTCCACTTCATTGGAGTCAAAGGTCCTGTAATGCATCAGAGAGGATGTGGAATTTCCATTCTTGGAGGTATTCAAAAGTTGCCCAGACCTAGTCCTGGACAAACAGTTCTGGGGGGCCCTGCTTGAGCAGGGAGGTTGGATCAGATGACCTCCAGAGGTCCCTGTCCACCTCAGCTGCTCTGTGATTCTGGGGTCAGATGCACCATGCAGCTTGACCTCTTCCTCTGTCCCAATGACCAATGAAGTGCCATACATGTGTATTTTATACTCCTCTTCCCACATGTACCTCCGAGGACCAGCACTGCAGCATATTTCAAGAATGTGTATGGAACCCTCCAGTCACAAAGGAAATAATGACTTTTCTATTATTAGGATCCCACGAATAGCATTATTTCTGTCAAAACAAATATGATGTAGACTACAACTGTGGTGAATAATATGGGAATCAGTTCCCAGGGAGCTATTATTGACTGAGCTTGACTCCAGCATAATCTCTTTGCTGTCTTCAGGACATATTTGGTAACAGACAGATACAGGTTGCTGTTTGTAACAGCAAATGTCTAGGAGGGAATCAGGGAGATCCGTTCTCTTTCTTGCCCGATTTGCACCCTGCAGGCATCATACCTGATTGTTTGGCTTGTGCTGGGATGGATTCTATATTTCTGGATGTGCAGAGAAGCACGTAACTTCTCCATCTCGCCTGTGGAAGTGGTTTTTGGGCAGAGGCCTCCATGCCCTCTCCCCAGAGGGGATCAGTACTGTATGGAGAGGAACAGACATCTAGAAACAACTGCTTTTTGCTCATCAGTGACAGGAGCAGAACAGCCCCTATTTATGTGCTGTAACTAACGCGGGCGATTTGGAGACACAGTCTGCTCCCAGGCATGACCCTATTGAGGACTTTATCTTGGAAAAGCTTTTCTCAAAGCCCTGGGCCCACTGTGCTCGTCTGAGCCCTGTGACCATATGTTGCACTGCCTTTTGTCAGGGGACCCAGCTGCGAAGCCTTGCTTTTGTCACAGACTGACTTCTTTTTCCTCTCAGGCATCCAAGCAGCCTGAGAGCACACTGCTGCAGGAACCACTCTGTAATCATACCCTCCAGAGCAATTCATCTTTAATGCTTTGGCCACAGAGCTTGTGATGACAGTGGAGCACAGCCATGCTCTCACATCCAGTCCTGAGCCACCAGCCTTCATTGCTGTCAGCTGGGCTGAGAGCCCCAGGTGCAGGTGCAGCCTGCTTCCAAAAGCATTTCAACCCTTCCTGTCCTCTCTGCTGGTCTATCAGATGTGGCTCAGCCCTACCTGAGAAGAAAAAGCACTGGAATCCTGGAAGGTGCTATATTTTACCTGCTGTCACAGGTGAGAGTCTTCTCGTTTGGTGGCATATGAACATCAGGAATATGATGCTTCATTTCAGCCTGTTACCATTACTCTGTTTGAAATGCTCCAATGATTTTTAATCTGCCCTGCAGATCATCTTCAGAGCTTCATATACTTTAAAAATGGCCATTGAGACCAAATCTGCTGTGTTAGTTACTGGATAAATAATGCAAATAATAATCCCCAGTTAAAGTAGTTCACTAAACATCCAAATAATAGCATGGTGCTTAAATACATTTCTTCTCGTTCTTAGGTGTCTTGAGCACTGTTCATTTTTTTACCAGAATGGCTCAGATTGCCACCACACATTTCAATACCGCTTTCAATTTCATCTAGATCATCTTGGGCCATATTTTGATTATTGATGGAAAAAAAAAAGGGTTGATGAAAAGAAGAAGAAATTATCAGTCCTTTTCCAAACTTGCACTGAGGTAAGGGGTGTTGGAAAACAGTCCACTGGGAAATCATATGAGAGTGGGTTCATGTGACAGATCTTTCTGTGACTTGTCATGCCGTGAATAGCTGAGCAACAGCCTTTCAGCACTCAGCCACGTCACTGCCTGCCTTGCCTTTGATGGATCTGGGGGGAGTGCGTGCTTGTGGAAATCAGGAAAAAGTTAACCAGTGCTTTTTAGCTCAGTAAAGGGTCTGGCTTGTGTTCTCATTCAATGTTTGCATAATATCTTAATTTAATTGTCCTCCTGTGATTGTGGCCTCTGCTCCAGTTGCTCTGTGATAGCATGGAGGAATTGCATTCAGCAGTGCTTTGAAGACTGCGATGGAAACATGCTCCTGTTTCATTAAGCATCGTACAAAGGCACAGGGAAATTCAGCAGTCTCAGCCTCAGCATTTGCAGGTGCAAATGACAGTAAAGACTGAGAAGCGAGAGGATTGCCCAGCTGACATGTGAGGTAATGGTGTTGCTAGAAATAGCAGCCCATGCCCTTGACTCGTAAATCAGTGGTTATCTCCTGCTGAGTTAAATGCCTTAAAGTCACGTGCTGTGTCTACAGCAGGTTGCTCCTAACGCAGGACCAGGGCCTGACTGTTTATAGGATTCTCCTGCTGTGGGATCTGTCACTCAGCAGTACTTGTGGAGGACTGCGCGTAAGATGCTAAAAGTCCTCCGTGTGCCACTTAGCTGCAGGGCAGACAGCCCACGGGCTCAGGCTGGGAGCCCTCCAAATCCCTCCATAACAGCAGAGATGTTTGCTTGGAAATGTCTTTTGGGAAAGTATATCCTGTTTCCCTACCCCACTGTAACTAAGACTGTAAAGACATAAGCAATGAAAATCCGATGACACAGGAGCTTTTCCTTAGTTCAGGTCTTTCATCCTCCTGTCACTGTTGAGACCATCCCTGTTGGCTGGGCTTGAATTTGGGTTTGAAGTTGCTGTATCACAAGGCTCACACCAGCTGCAGCTCTTCCGCCCCAAGCAGAGAAGTCCAAGTCTCAACACTTCTCTGTGACTGAATTTCTTTGGCTGACAAGTCCACCAACACAAATCAGTTTGGGAACCAACAGGTTGGTGAATTTTGGGTTTGAGAAGAGTGGATTCAACACAGGCTTGAAACCCAGAATCCCAGAGGATGTGACAGGGAAACCCCATATTGCTATGAGGTGTTCTCAGGCGCACAACCTACCTCCTGTATTCCAGAGTGCAGAGACCACGTTTAAATTGGAGCAGGGTGTATGCTATCGGGCAAGTAGCTTCACATAACCATGAGGTGACCTCTCACAACTGACAGCTGTTGTTTCCCACTGCGGATACATTCATCTTTGTATTTATAATGCGGGGGAAAACCTGGGCTTTCAAACGCTAACAAGCCATTTGCTTTGCCTGCTCTGTCTCTTCACTCAGCTGACTTCTGTATCCAGCCGCAAAGGGAATTTCTGGTTTAAAAGTACCATTGGGCACAGTGCCAGCAGGTGATATCCCAGCCTTTCCTGCCGCTCTGTAATTAGCAGCCCCAAACAGGGAGCAGTGTCTGACCCTTTGACATTTTTTGCTAAGGCTTTTATTAATTTGACACTAGTTTTCATAGCAACTCACCAGGGAGCTGTAACAAACATTCAGCTGTACCTGACAGAAAGCGGTGGGTTTATCTGCTCAAAAGGTTAAACCGAGCATCAGAGGCCAACTGTGGTTTGATTCCTGCAGAAGACTCCAACTGTTTGATGGAAAAAACGTGGAGAATTAGAGTGGAAACATTACAATTTAAAAGGAGGATTTGTGTCACCTTGAGCTACTGAGCTCTGCTATCGTGGTCTACCAAAACTCCTCCTCTCTGGGGAGCAGGCAGGTAGGACACTTTTAACACCCCTAATGTCACTATTCCTGAGGTGACACTGCCTTGTCACTTGTAAACTCACTTAAAATGAAAGGCTGTTTCATTCGCTAGCTGACGATTTTTTTCATCTTCTGAAGTGAGCTTTTCTGTTGTTTCTTGAAAAACTCTTCTCAGTGCTCATATGATCGCTTGCTCCTGCTCTACCCACTTCTGGTGTGAGCACACTGTTGCCTGGACACCTCAAATTTGTCTTTTTTTGGGCAAGACCCTGCAATGATGGCCACAGTTGGTTTTTTGGTGCTTATTTGCTCTTTTTGGTGCTTATTTGCTCTTTTTGGTGCTTATTTGCTCTTTTTGGTGCTTATTTGCTCTTTTTGGTGCTTATTTGCTCTTTTTGGTGCTTATACTTTTGCTTTCTTGCATTTTTTTTGTTTCAGGGTCCTTGAGCCTAATGCACTTTGATTGCAGTGTTTACCTACTGTGTGCTCTATCTGGCTGGGGGATATCCTTTCATCCTTTTCTTGACAAATTTTAAATGCTCTGTCAGAAGATACTTCATTCACAGGGAGTCTTTTGACTTTACCCCAAATTCCAGTCATGATCTGGTTGCTATAATCAAGGATGTCAGCCTTCACATACTGATTCTTCACTCTTCAGTAATTTACAGCCTCTTACATCTTTTCTCTTGGTGTTGCCCAGTTTGCAAACACCTTCTTCATCTCTTTCCCCTTTGGCGTGGAAGGGGGCATTATTTAACACAAAAGCATCATTCAGTGCTATCTAGTGGCTCAGCATTGCAAAGAACGAGTCTCCTCCCAACAGTAGATATTGTGTAACATTAACCAATTTGTTTCACAATCCCTTGCAGAGCTCATTTCTTCCCTCCACCTGATGAAGGTGGCTTTATGGTATCCATCATACTACCCACATTTTCAGCTGCTCTTGCCTCATACATTAGTTCTTCTGCCTAGGAATTTTTCCTCCGGCATAAATGAAAATCTCTAGGTTTTTTTGGCTCAGGCCATTGCTCTCTGGTGTTTATCCTCTGAGTCTTGAGTAAAACTTTGATGGTTTCTGAAAAGCTTTGGATGCACTGGACAGTTAGGTGACACACGTGTCAGTGATCAGTGTGTTTAAGAAGCACCATAGCTGTGAATGCTGCATTCCCCCATGCAGACTTAATGGTGCTGGTCCCAAATGTGTACGTCCTATATTTTTCCTGCTGTTGAACAGGTAAGACTTTTGTTTAAAATGTCTTGAAAACATTGCAGTCTCAGATCCACATAAGACCTCAGTGAATCATAAAATGGCTTGTGGTTGAGACAGGAGTTCCTTTCTCTCTCACACCCTGGGGGGACAGCATATATGATTATGTGTGCCTGTTAACTGCAAGTGATCTTGCAGTGGTCTTCAGCTCGCTAAAACCCACTGCTAATTCTGGTAAAGAGGTAAAAAGGCC
This sequence comes from Buceros rhinoceros silvestris, assembly GCF_000710305.1. Taxonomy (NCBI): domain Eukaryota; kingdom Metazoa; phylum Chordata; class Aves; order Bucerotiformes; family Bucerotidae; genus Buceros; species Buceros rhinoceros. The sequence goes on along the minus strand of NW_010410735.1, from coordinate 32,796 downwards.
CATTCTGCTATTCTTTGCTGGTTGCTTCCACCTGCAGTGAGGAGTGATTTGAGGGACCGCACCTTGCACTCATTTGCAAAGCAAAATCATTCCTATGTATAGGCAAGTTTGGGATGAAGGAAAGGACAAAGAACATCCAGCCATCGTAAAGCAGCAATCTGTGTCCATAGCATAGCCTGACGCAGTTTCACAGCTGCCAGCAGAGAGGGGTAGCCAGCCATGTAGACAGCTGCATGGCCAAGGAAGAAAATTACAGAGCCAGATGTTCCTCTTGGAAGTGTATCACACTGAACTTGGCAGATGAGTACACTAGCTGCCAAGTACATCTCTTATTTGGTCATAGTTAATGATCCCTCTCTCCGGGAATGTGGAGGGAAAAGACCACACAAAATATCCTTATCAAAATATTGTAGTTGAAACATTAATTTCTCCTGGACCATAAAGATTTGGGAGCTCCATGGTAACCTTCATATCTTGTTTGAAGGATGATGTTGTTTACTACCAGGCACAAAGTGAGAAACTTGCAGTAACAGAAGCCAAGTGCTTTCAAGGTATTTGTTACTGAAAGGTGACTATGAGGCTGATAGAATTTTTATAGCAACCGGAGTTGTTTGTGGGCACTGTTGTAGTTCTCAGCTGAGACTGCAAGGGAGAAGAACTTGTGGTTCTGTCTCTAAAGCAAATACTGAGTCTGAGTTTCTGAGGACGTTTATCCTGCAGCCATGTCCCCAGTGCAGAGGCCCAACTGAGCTTTAAACTAGCCAGCTAGGTGTGAGTAGAGACTAACCACCGCAGTGCAGAGCACCTTCATCACTGCTCGTGTGTCTGTCTTCACTGGAAAATTCTGAAGGCTAATGTTGCCTGTATTGCTGTCTAGAGCTGCCATTGCTAGGGTCCACAGCACTCTGCAGTGGCAGCATGTAGATGCACAAGCACTGATTCATTGCAACTAGCGGGCTGCAATTCATTAAAGTGCCCTGACTTAAGGGTCTGGCTGTGGTATTGCCCATGGAGAATGAATGATACCTCCTTAGGGAGATCCATCCCTCCAAAGACCCCAGCCACCCCATAATTACTTATCTAGAGATAGCTTAGATGACTGAAACTTTGGAAAAAGGTAATATTAGCATCTCTGAGCATCATCATGTCTTGTGCCTCTTCAATCATCTTTCTTAGACTTTCTGAATTTGATCCTTCTTTCCTGGCACTCTCAAGTTGCAAACTCAATTCTTTCTTTAAGAACCTTTTATTTAATAACCAAAGGAACTAACAGTAGCCCAAATGCCTCTGTCAAATGAATCTCTCAGTAAGGAACCTAACCCTAAAAATTACGTTGGCCCAGCATTTACCATACGTAATAGTAAACCATCAATAAATTTAAGATCCAGTATCTCAGGAAATGCAATAGAGCTCAGAAAAGCTACAGAACATGAATGAAACTTGCAGATCATACTGAAGGATTTCTTTCTTTCTGGTCACATCTAGTTCATGGCCCCCACCACTCATATGTGGCTGAGAGAGGTCAGGTTAAAAACTGTGGTTTGGAGCCAGAAGGCACCGCGCTGCTTCCAGGGACTTGGGGACAATAAGTTTCTCTCCCCATCTAGTGGTCATTAAGAGACTTTTAACAGAGCAGTAGCCTAAGCCAGGATGCTTATCAACGTGCCGTGAGTGATGCATTTTTCAATTTTTCCGGGCCGGCTCAGGGAGGAGATGGTTGCTGCCTTTGCTGAAGGTTATCTAATGGAGAGGAAAACAGAGAGGAGGTTTTCTGGAGGATTCTCTGTTACCCATACACTTTTAATCAAAATATGATGAACTGATCATTAAGAAATGATTGTTAACAAATGATCGGGCAGTGACCACTAATTTTTTGTTCCTCTGTGATCTTCCTTCTGTGGGTTTTGTGGTTAATGAGAGCAAGTTTGAAATGTGACAGGAACAGAAACATCTTCATTTTTTGACAGCTTGTTTGGCCTGGCTGTGGTTAATTCTTCCTGCCAACAGCCTGACATTGAGTGAGGGAAGAGCAACGTGAAATTAAAATGAATGTGGATGTTAAGCAAAGCTGATACCAACTTGTCTAAATTTGAAAAGGAGAGCTAGTAAGTACTGAAAGCAAATGGAGTAGTTTGAATTCTTCCCATTCCAGTGCCCTAAGGTGTTATCAGTAACATGGGAAAATTACATATGAAGAAAAATGTGGTCATAATATTAACACAAGAAATTCCACTACCTTTCCTGACACTACTCACGCAAACACAGCCTGCAGGACCATTAATGGGGAGTGGTCCCTTTTGGGAAAGCAGTGCTCTTCTTGCCAGCCCCTTTTTACAGTGGGTCTTGAAACACAGCAAAGAGAGCAGCCCCTGAGGTACCTCGTGCTGGGTTACCCGTGGATGGCTCCCTGCCTCAGTGCTAGATGATCTCTCATCATGTTTTCCAGCGCTTCTTAGTAGTTTTATTATTCTGTAACTGTGAAGTGAGGGTAACAATATTCTTTCTGTGAATAAAACTTGGAAAATGCAAGCTGAAAAGAATAATTAAAGACTGCAACAGCGTCAAAAGTGCTGGCTGAGGGTTTTTATTTGCAGGACAGCTTGGGTGTCCTTCCCTCCAGCCAGATGCACGCAGGGCAGACCCAGTGAGCTGAGTCCTACTGTCCTGCGTGTGAAGGTAGGGCAAGGACATATGTCCCAGCTTGTGCTGCTGCTTTGCCCCCCCCCCCAACAGACAACTTTCCCAGAGGACCCTTATATAAAAACCCTGGAGCTTAAGGCTGCATCGAGTTTTTTCTCCCTTACCTCTGAATGCAGATCCAGATGACTCATGGGGGCACTGGCTGGAGGAGGGACTCAGAGGCTGCTTGCTTATGGTGCTGCTCCACCAATTCACCTCTTTCAGCCCCTATTGATGAGCCTTCCTCTCCTGCACACTAACAGAGCCTTTTAACTGAGATTTGAACTGGTCTGAGCTCTAGCAGACTGGGACAAGATTCCTTGGAGAGAGACAGGCATTTTCCCTCTCAGAAAAGGTATCCCCATTGCTCTGGACTTCCCATGAACCTCCTCATCTATCTGAGTTTTTGTTTTTCATCAATCCCTAAGGGAATCTGAAAGCCCTGTGACATCACGGGAAGGGGTGAAATTGTCCTGTGGCTCAGGTGAGGAGGAGAAAAAAGCCTGGCAGAGGCTTTCCATATGTGACACCACCTTGCTGAAAGGTATGAAGTGATGAGTTTGAGACGGAAGAAGTGCAAGTTACATTTCTTCCTTATCTCAAACTTAGTCATTATTTTCTCCATTTGACTCTACAGAGACCTTTCATGCTGTGCCTTACAGTGGTATAATAAAGCAGATGGAGAGAAGTGTGCGTCTTCCCTCCAGCTCTCTTATCAATACCTCTGTACTACAGTAAATAACAGGAAAACAGAGCTTGCTTGTCAATGCTACCAGCTGCTGTTGCTTTCTTTAGACATGCAGTCATATATTTATTGCTGACTTTTCTGAAATAAATAACAGCATGGGACAGGGCTGTGGACACATTGTCTTACCTAAGTAAGATCTTAGTGACAGCCAGTGTTAGAATCTTGGGGTTTGTTTATTTTCAGTAGTTTTTTCCTTTTCAGATGGTGACAGAGAAGCTAGTCAAAGGCAGACTAGGTCACTAATTAATCTCAGATTAGGTTGACAGCTAACCCTAATTGACACCTTGACATAGAATAGGTATATTTATAGGGGTACGTAGCCGATGATGCATCATCAGTCTGACATAGCTCTATAATGATGGTAGGGGTGTACATCCCCTTTTCCACCAGCATCACATTTCCTGCCCTCTGTCCAGTCATAGATGGTTCCAGTTTGTCTGTAGCCTCTGCTTGTCCAAACATCACATTCGCATCCTGCCCTCCTTTGTGGGCACAACCTTCTCAGTTGAGGCCATCTGCACGTTCCTGAAGTTTTACTCACCATTATTAACATGATTAATGGAAATACTGAGAACTGTTGAGCAGCACGGACCACTTCAGGAGCCCAGTGGCAATATGTGTTGTCACCCTGAGGACAACTTGTTGGGACATGTTTTGGCAGGCAGGTGCTCCTGGAAACCATGCTTCCCTAGTTACTCATGACTGAAACCAAGACATCCAACATCTACCACCTTCTCCTCTCCCAGTCATCCTGTCAAAGAGCGAAGTGAATCTGGATTTGGTACAATGTGTTCTTGACGCATCTACTCTGGCTTTATTTAATCACTTTTTTGTTCTCCTGGTGTTTATAAAAGGAATGTTTAATGATTTTCCCCTAGTCTCTTTCTAGACTGACATTTTTATTATTCCCCAGTTTCCAATTTTCCACCTTTGAAAAGGAGAAGTCCCCTGTTTACCCTCCTGGTATACATTGCAAGTCATTTCATATGAAGAAGTAGCAAAATGATATTATATTATAACAACTTTTCTGAGTCATGCTGAGGATTAATCAGTGATGGGACCTGAATGTTCAGAGTGATAAGAAGCAGCAGGGAGAGGCCATGCAGGTAGTGTTGTCCTTGCAGAGCATGTGTGGCAGCAGTAGTGGCTTGGTCAAGAGGGGCTGAACAAAGAAAAGCAGCTGTCAAACAAGAATTGAACACACTAGAATGTCACTGGTATACAGACGCCTGGGTATTTGGATCCTGGTCTTTCGATTTATTGGAAGTGCGCAGTGGCATACAAGTGACCTTCTCCCAGTGTGGAAAAGCCAAACTTTCCTTTTCCAGCGTGCATTGCTGGCCTGAAAGAACTGAAGGGCCAACATACCACATGTAGCTTCGATCACATCCACATTAATCCCTGGTGTGTTCGGGGGAAAAAGAAAGAACCCCGTAGTTTAATAAAAAATGAATTAACTTCCCAAACAACTTATTTTAAAAATAGATTCCTTTTCTCTGGCATTGCTTTATCAACCTGTTTTGGAGGATTAGGTATAGGGATATGATGCTTATATAAACTTCCTCAGTAAGCTATGCTAGGCATAAACATCCCTTAAGAAAGCTATTCTGTCCTTGCTGCTGATAACTATATCCTTTCATTATTCAGAACTAAGAACACAAGGCAAAAGAACAGAGAATCCAGAAGACACCGGTATCATTAATGACTTTAGAATTTCCGTTTGCCTGTGTTTGCATTCAAGAAAGAAAATGTTCAAATCAAAGTGTGCCATTGCTAGTCCGGATCTGTGTTTATAGCACCTGCTTCTCACAGCTGAGAAAATGAAAGTTCGAGGAAATCTCATCATTCTGGTGACCATGAATTTCAGTTTCTAACATCTTTGATAGGTAACATCACATGAAATATTTGTTCATTACACTGAGCAGGAGTTGTGACGGTGTTGAGCTTGTTCTTGAGTTTCTTTGAAGTTCACAGTGTAGGATTGTGGCTCAACCTTGGCCCTCTGCCAGGAGATGTAGGTCCTGTGCGTGGGTATACAAGTTGATACACTAAAGAAAACAAAGGGATGACTGAACCTCTGAAGGCGAGGGTGTATTTGTTTGCAGGATCAACCCCTTAAATTGGCATTACCCTTTAAGAGTAAAAACATTAACGCTGTAACTACAGCACCCATTGCAGTGTGTTGGGCTGCTGCCCACACAGTGAAGAAGGCCATTGAAAAGACATCACTATTTCTAATTATTAGTTTTATCTGTTTAGAGAAAACCACTACAGAATAAATCTTCTGGCTGAGAGCAGGATCTAGATTCTTTTTTTTCATACTCACTGTAACAAACAGGAAAGAGCTAACTGCTTTCAACTAATTCTTTCAAGAATATAGCATTATTATTTGCTATTCCATGCTGCGTTGCAGCAGTTTGGCATGACAGACAGACTTCTTTTTTGGCAGAGCCCCTGCAGAGGCTGTGCATGGTGTGTGTCTGTTGTGTGCTCATTGTTGCTTGTGAATCTGCCCTCCTATGTCACCTTTGGGGCCAGATCCCCACCTAGTTTAAAGTGGTCTGGTGATCCGGTGTGCTGAGGTTGGTGAATATGGGGTGGTTTACGTGAGCTGAAGACCTGTCTCTCTCCTCACCCACCTGCCTCCCAATAACTGAGCACTTCCATTTCAATGATAGCTAACGCTTGTGCCCCCTCCCCTCAGCCGCCTTTCCTGTGTCTATCTTCTCCACAGCCTCTGGCACCTCTTGCTTTGTGCCTGCTGGCACTGCCTGTACCCCACCAGCCCACTTTTGGGCTGCCTCTGCTTTGCACTTAATAAGGTAGAAGCAGACATCAGGCAGAGGTCCTCTCCTGAGAGCTGCCAGCAGGAGCATTTCAGAGCTTGTTGCGCCAGCTCGCCTGCGCACATCATTGGAAGTGTTGAACAGACAGTAATGAGTGTAAAGCTATGCTGAGGGATGACCAGGGTTGCCAAATCAAATCCTTCTTTAAATTCTGCCATCACTTTCTTTCCTTCACACCACGAGTTTTAAGTAAGCTTTGCTGATGGTGAGTGGCTTTCTTTTCCCACTGCGTTTCTGTGGTCCTTTTCCATGCTGCAGACAAAAGCATTTTAAAGTAATTATTTTTTTCTTAATACTAAAGCAGCTGCATCATGTTCCCAAGTCAAATATCCCGATTATTTAAAACAGATCTCTTCTTTGTTCCTTCAGTATTTCGTCAGCAAAAATTAAGTCAAGAGAAAAAATGTGATGGTCACAAAGCTCAGTTGCCAAATATTTCCATTCCAGAGAGCTCTCAGGCAACTGTCTGCAGACATAATGAACAGGAACTGCAGCCAAGTTCATAGCATATAGGAGACAAGATAAGGGAGCCTCGCAGGAGAAACTGCAGGTTGGTTGTGTGGGTATCCCCCTTTTCTCCCTTATAAAATTACTTAAAAGTGGAAGATTTGACTGTAGGGTCAATCGAAGCATTGAGAAAGGAAAGACCTTTGGAAAAACTAAGAGTATACTGGTGTGCAATAAATGGTTGGAAGTCAGTTGTAAATATACACACCTTGGTTCTTAACCTAAGGGTAAACCCAGAAAAAATAATCCTCTGCTTTAAACAGGAGCAGAGTTACTGGCTTCAGTACTGTCACGTTCTGTTCCCCGGTAACGGAGATGTGCTGAAGGTCTCTGTGTTAGGAAGGACTGTGATCACCTATAGCAAGATCTATTTCAACTGTTAACAAACCATAGCCATGAAGACATGTCACAAGACTTACACAGTCACTTTTTTCTTTTTTTTTGTGGCCGATAAAATGGCCCTGACTGAGCAAAGAACATCTTGCTTACTAAGAATATATCTACGTAAAAGTGAAGTAAAAGCAGACAGTAGCAGCCACGTTGCCTGGAGGTGCTGAACAGCCTTTGGTGCAGACAGTCCTTGGTTTTGCACCTGACCTTACTAATTCAGTGGTGCAACACCTCTAAAAGCGCTCTGGAAAGCATCTATCCCTGCTAGGATGAAACTTCATATTAAAACCGAAAATCAGCCATGGAGTGTTACTTGAAGATGATGAATTGACACTGACCACCCAGAAAGAGCAGAGACTGAGCAAATTATGCTTTATGAAAGAGGTTGTTGAAAAAGCTGGAATAGGTGTGATCTTTGCTACATGGGAGATAATCTCTGCCCAGACCTTAAGTCAATGAAAAGGAGGAAAAGTTAAATTTTTTTCTTGGTTTGCCCTACCCCATAGAACTATTTTTTAAAATGAAGTCCAGTTAAGGGATATTGGTAGTTGAGCAGTCAGACCATCTACAACCTAGGCTGGCAGGCTGATGGCCCTTTGAAGCTAGCAGAGGAAAGTACACATGGTATACAAGTGGCAATCTACTGAGGAAACAGAAGGGATGTTTCTCTTTGGCTTTGTAGAGGCACATAAATACACAGACCCACAATAATCTACAAAGAACATGAAAGCCAAAGCCTTCGCCTTTGCCGGGGGGTGGAAATCCATTAGCTCGCTCTGAAGGCAGGCAGCAAGCTGTTGGCTGGGAGTAAAGCTTTGCTTCATTTTTGCTCCCTTGGAAAGACTTGGTATCACTGTCATGACCAAGAGAGAGTGCTGCATAGGACAAAATTTAAAAGGAAATGCTAGGATATTTTCAAATGCTGAAGGGTAGTGTCTGAGCCAGTATGAATTTTAAAAGGGGGAACGGGAAATAGATCAAAGAATATAAATGGGTGTTAACTGGAGATTTGAGGGGAAAGACTAAACTGACCCAGGATGTCATTTCACTGGCTTCTTTTGTGTTGCTCTATAAATGTCAAAAGACAATTGTCTGTGTTATTTGTACGGAGCCTTGCTCACAGTGGTGGCTGCTCACAGCTAATGCAGACTAATAATGCAGGTAAATTGTTTTGCATCTGATGTAGAGGGCTGTTTTTTAAAGCAGTAATGATGTAACTGGGAAATCTGTGCTCATTTTGAAGGTCCAGATGGTTTTAGAGTTAAGTCTGACTTTTCTGGGAAAAAACCCCATGCCTCCCATGCAGCATCTTCGAAATCTCTGTGTTTAAGTTGTATCTGTCTTGTCACCAATGATGAACGAGGTATCTAGTTTTCTTTGCTCTTCCAGCAAATGTGATTTGCTGTTTTACAGTGTGCACCAAGAATAGCAAAACGAGCATTAAGTAAGGAAGAGTCAAGCCTGGGTGCTGTGCAGGGATGTGCTCCAGATTTGGTTAATTATGTTAAACAGATTCACTACTTTAGTAGTGAAATCATTGCCTTGCATGTTATTTGGCAACTCTCCTAAGAACCAGTTCATACGAATGAACTGAACTCTTGACACTGCCTGTCCACCGATGACTGTACAGTGGGATTTTTCCCTCTCAGTCCCTGTTTTCTACATGCACATTGTGTTCTTGGCTGATGCTTGGGATCTTGGTAGGATTCAGGCTGAACTTCCTTTCAGCTTACTGAGTTTGGATAGATAGTTCCCCTGGGAAGTGGGGGGCAGGCACGCAGAAAAGTTGAGACTGCAGAGCAACACACCCTCATCTTCATTCCTTCCGGGTTTTTTCAGGGGTTTGGTATGGGGATAGGGGACACTCCCATGTTGCCTTTCAAGAACAGGGTTTTTTCAGCACTTTTCATATACAGATTCCCGTAGTTTTTCTGTGAAAGTGTATTTAAATTCTCTTACTCTCGTTCTACCATTTATTTCTACCCTTAAACATTAATCTACAGGCCCTGGTCAGCAAATTAAAAGCCATCAGCCAGAGCGTATCCCATACCACATTTCTTGAAGCAGCCAACATAGTGTCTGCAAACTTGGCGCGTCCTTCCCATCGCTGAGCACCTTGCAGCGGTACAGCAAATAAACCAGCTGTCGCCTGTGTGTCGACTGTGCTCTTGGTCTCTCGTTGGGTAGGAAAAGCGTGGGCAGCTCAGTGTTTTGTTTAAGTTGGGATTTTTTGAATGTATGCATGTGAGGTCTTTATGGAAAGCTCTTCCCTGGCAGCCAACAGAAGGTCTGTGTGATATACATCCAGGAAAGGACTTGCAACAGATTTCCTGGCACTTGTTCATGGACCCCAGACACCCCAGTCACTGAAGGAAGGGTTTGGTGGGAACACTGCTTTGCAAAATTCCTGGATACCTTTTTGCCTTCCTGGTATTAGTTTACAGGAAAGCTTGTCATGGCCCTTTGTAGTGTTAGGAAATTGTGTTGATTAATATGAGTTACCTGTGTGTAACTTTTAGTTTTTTCTATCTCCAGCTGAAAAATCAAACAAATTATTGCAAGGAGACTAGTAAACTCCTGTAGCGTAACAGAACTGCAGGCAGCAGGTCACAGAGCTTTTAAAGCCAAAACTGAGATGACCAGAAGGTAAAACCTCTGATGGAATAGCAAGAAAAAAATCATGACGGTGTGTGGTACGTGGTACCTGGCCTTTGAACTATCCATGTAAAGAGTGTCAAAAGTCCAGTAAAAAGGGTCGTCTAATCCTGGGCAAGATGAACCTTGGTGAGCAGGTACCAGGGACCATCTGAGTACACAGGGATATAACATGGCTTGTGCCCCTTTCTAGCGTGTCTGATTTTGTTTGTGAACAATGACTCCTGAACATCTTAATCTTTGCTTAATTCTGGTTGTTGTTAAATGATTTCTTCTCTGTCGTTTCTCCAGAGAAATATTAAATTATTCTTTTTTTGCCCATCTGTCTTCTGGTGTTTATCTCTGTCTGGAAGAAATCCAGATTTAGTAATTAAGGCACTGGGAACAGTAAGAGGTTTGATCAGTAGATAAAACATAATTATAACAGATCTGCGAGTCTCTCTGCAGTAAATATTTTAACACCTTGGGCCAAAACCTCCATTAACATAAACAGTTATTGCAGATCACACTGTCTTACACCAACTGCACAAACAGTTCCATTGTGGTTGTGTGGGGAATGATGACAAGGTGCAATATCCTGGGCCCAACAGGCAGTTTGGATGAAATTTTTTTTTCTCATTATTCTGGATTCAGCTGGGATGGAGTTAATTTTCTTCCTAGTAGCTGGTACAGAGCTGTGTTTCGGATTTAGAATGAGGATGATGTTGATAAGACACTGATGTTTTAGTTCTGGCTAAGCAGGGTCTATACTAAGTCAAGGACTTTTCAGCTTCTCATACTGTCCCGCCAGTGGGGGCTGGGAGTGCACAAGAAGCTGAGAGGGGACACAGCAAGGACAGGTGACCCAAATGAGCCAAAGGGGTATTCTGTACCATATGATGTCATGCCCAGTATTTAAACTGGGGAGCTCGCCAGGGGACACCATGGCTCAGGGATTGGCTGGGCATTTTTCAGTGGGTGGTGAGCAACTCCACTGTGCATTATTTGTTTTGTATATTCTATTATTATTACTATTAACATTATTAGTATAGTACTACTATCTCTTCATTTTCTGTCCTGTTAAATTGTCTTTATCTCAGCTCATGAGGTTTAGGGGTTTCTTTTCCTGATTCTCTCCCCCTTTCCACTGGGGAGGGAGTGGGGATTCAGCAAGCTGCTGTGTGGTGCTAAATCGCCAGCTGGGGCTATACCGCAACACATATGCTTGCTGTCGTTTTCCCATGGCTGTTTTCAAATATCCTGAAACAGAATTACATCTGTTCGGGTAAAATGTTCAAAACTAATCTCTTCAGTTGCAGTGGTGAGTACGTTCTGTCTCCTCTTTGGATTATATATATTAATTAGGCAAGAGGTGTAATTTATTTCCTAATTTGGGTGCTTAGGTGAGGGTTTGTGGTAGGAAGATTTCACAGAAAAAAATCAGAATAAGATTGTTTCGGACAACAGCACCAAATTGGCTGAAAATTCCCCAAACTCCACCATTTCTGGGTATCTCATTTACCCTCCTGC
>NW_010410735.1:10738-21367 GCF_000710305.1 Buceros rhinoceros silvestris | reverse complement strand
TCTGGTGCAGGTTTCCATGCCACAGCTAGTAGCAGTGCCTACTTCTGGCCTCCCTGATCTCAGGAAATGGTCTAATGGGACATTGGCCACATTTGCCAAGGTCTTCCTCAGCTTTGAGCCCTGGGAGAGCCTGAGGTCAAGTATCATCCACTGAACCTGCAAAGTACCAGATGTTGACCTGCTGACTCCTCACCTCTGGAGTGGATTGAAGGCTGTGGAGGAACATGTGGGAAAGTTGCCTGCTATAGACATGGAAAGAGAAAGACTTTTGGGTTGAACAACAACTCTGCACGTGATGGAAAAGTTTCTAAGGAGACTGTATGGATGAACCATAGCAAAGTTTGAGAACTGTCCCCATCCCAGGCTGTGTTGACACTTGTTTAGCTCCTTAAGACTTACTTCCTAAGTGATTTAAAGATTTTACTGCTGAATAAAGGGAGCTGGTGGGGAGGATGAGCCATGCTGATGTCTCCATGAGTGGAGGTTGTTGTCTCCCCAAGCTGTGTGCTAACCACTGCCGCCAGGTAGAGAGGCTGAAATGTTTCCACCAGAAAGATCTTTGCTGAGGGAAGGAATTTGAGCAATCAGCTTTCTGCCTTGTCACAGATGGCCTTTAGGGGGCTCAGGATCATGCTTAGAAGTAGTGATGGGATCTTATGCAAAAAATGACTGTTTAATCCATTGGGGAACATATTTGATTCAGTCTTTTGCAGAAATGGCCTGATGAATATTTCGGGGGTTGCTCTCCATCTGATTGCACCTCACTCTGCAGGGATTTTTCAGAAACTCAAAGGCTTCAAAAGGAAGACAAAGATGAAAATCAAAAAGGAAGCGAATTTTAAGGCCATGGAAGCCCAAGGCAATTCCTGTTTGCTGGAAATAATGTGGCACAGGTCCTGCAGGAGGAGTTGTGCAGCAAAGGCAGCAGCAGTTAGCTGGGAACAGACAGCTTATAGCATAATAAAAGAAACTGATTCCTCAATGCGTCTTGCTTCAAAGGCAGAACCAATAATCTAATGTCTTCCAAACAACAACAGCTCAACTGACACAATAGAGAGTCTAAAGAAAGTGTTGAATAAGAATGTAATGTTATTAAAATATGAAAAAAAAAATCTAATTGGAATGTTATCTGCTGGCTTGACCCTTTAACAAACAGAGATTCCAGGGAACTGAAGGTAGAAATTGAGTCTCTAACTTTTCCTGTATTAAGGTATCATATCAATCATATCGTATCATACGAAAAGTTAACTTCTATTATCTACATCCAGGGTCTAAGGCTCATCTGGCCCTTCTGGGTGGCCTCTTTCCTTATGTGGAACTGATATGAAAACTTTTACCTCAGGTTTATGTCTGTACTCTGTGTGTGTGATCAAAGAGTAAACCGCAACGATCTTTAAAGTCATCGGAAAGCTGCTCGTCTATAAAAGAAGTATTTCATTATGTTTCAGAGATGCCAAAAGCATCGTTTCCCTTCAAGGTTTGCCAATTCATTTGAAACAAGGCGTAAAGGATGCATCTGTGCAAAGGCTTGGAATTATACAGCTGCAAAAGGGGGAAATCAGTTGTTTATCCCTTCAGAAGCGTTGCATTATTTACTTTTGCAAGTGCACAGATTGGAAAGGATGTATCCCATAGCACACAGCAATGTCTGTCTGCATCTAGCTGTGGGTGCTTGCAGAGGAAAAGCTGTGGTTGGCTCTGACCATAACCTTTTGGAAGCAATAATGAGAAAAGTTTGTGGCAGCACCAGCACATCTATAAAACATAGTGATGTTCCTGTAGAAATATGCTACTGTGGTTAGATACAGACCAAGGGAAAATATACGCTGTACCGATTTCTTGATCATATGGTTTCTGGCAGAGGAACACGATTAGAAGGAGGTATTTCAGGCATAAATTAACTTTGTTTGGAGTGAGCAGCATTTGCGAGGTAAGACAAGTAGAGCCCAACCATGCCAGACGATCAGCTGACCGTGGCCATTTCATTGCATTTCAGTAGTACAGTGGGAGAAGTCAGCAGTTGTGAGTTAACTAGGTTTTAGGAACCCACGGAAAAAGCCTTTATTTTGGGAAAACATGTTTTCCAAACTGCAAAGGAAGATTATGAAACACGAAGTGTCATTATGTCTCTTACAACTTTCACTTCTATCAGATATTTTTGAGACAGAGCTTGGTAGTGCAGATTGAAATGGGATGCTTTTTTTGTTGTGGTTGTTGAAACAAACAAACAAAAAAACCAAACAACTATCTTCAATCAGTTGAGGGTTTTTTTTTCTGTTTGTTTGTTCTTTTTATTTGCCATTAAGTTAAAGGACTCTTACTGGAAACTGCCAGTAGCTGTAGAAAAGGGTCTCATTATTTACACCTTGTTATTTATATGTGTAAGAGTTAGCTCTTGAGAAATGCTTATTGTTTGGCACAGTTCATTTCGGTTTTGTTTTCCTTGTTTGTTTCCTTACTTGTTTCAATAATATTTATTATATGTATTTTTGTTGTTGTTCTTTCAGAATCAGTCTCGATGGCAGCTGCTGCCCTCAGATTTGCTATTACAAACAAAGAAAACCTTTGGTTCAGATATTTGGCTCAGTGTTCAAAAAGCAGCTAGACAAACTCATGGAAGAAGAACCTGATTGTAGTTATTAAATGCAAAGGAAACATCTCTGGCTTAGGAAACTCCTGAATTGCAAAAGATCACAGCTTTGGAGAGTAACCTTGGACTATATCTTCATATGACTGCTAGTTCTTGTATTCCTTCCCATATGCCTGTTCTGGGCCAGTGTTGGAAACAGGACAACGGTGCTTTCATCTAAGGGAGTATCTCAGTTTTTTGTCTTCAAGTTTTTATTCTGTGTCATAAAAACACATGCCTCTAACATGTTTCTCAGCAGAAATACATGTGATTTTTTGAGCTACTTTGGCTCCATATCACAATGGAAAATAGAACAGCATGCTGATACGATAGTCTGCACACCACATGTTGCATGTGAAACATGAATGGGGTGTATTGAAACAGAAAGGCGGTGCAGTTAGATATACCCCCCATGTAACTGTGGAAATTGTCCCATTTTGAAAGCAACCATTAAAAATTAAAAAGTCATGTCATAAAACCTCATGAAAATCCTTTTAAAAGCTGAATACTCGTTCACATATTTCATTAAATAGCAACCAGAGCAGTAAACCACTTGTGGTTGGTTCTGGTCATATGATCTCATTTGTGGTTTGACCTTCTCCTGATGAAATTCCTTGTGAGAGCTGCTCTCAAAGGCAGAAAACCAATGTGTTAGTTTCATATATCTGATTTAATCAGATTGCCCAAATTATCATTTTTCACCGCTGCCTGTGAAAAATGGAATCTGGAATTTCAGCCATCCCTGTGTCCTTCTCCTCAGCCTCAAGTGTCATAGAATCACAGAATCATCTGGTTGGAAGAGACCTTTAAGATCATCGAGTCCAACCGTTCCCCCTGCACTGCCAGGGTCCCTAAACCATGTCCCTCCGCACCAAATCCACACGGTTTTTAAACACTTCCAGGGATGGGGACTCCACCACCTCCCTGGGCAGCCTGTTCCAATGCTTCACAACCCTCTGCATAAAGAAATTTTTCCTGATATCCAACCTAAATTTCCCCTGGTGTAACTGGAGGCCATTCCGTCTTGTCCTGTCGTTCTTAACGTGGGAGAAGAGACTGACTCCCACTCCTCACAACCTCCTTTCAGGTAGTTGTAGAGAGTGGTAAGTGCCATTCTGGCACTCACAGATCTTGGACCAGGTGAGCATGAAGAAGCACGTGGTGGCAGCAGTACCATGGAAAATTTCAAGCAGTGGCTCAGAACGCTACAGCACTTACGTGGAGTCATCTGGCTATGTAAGTGTTGGGAAACTGCATCTGAGAAACACTCATTGGACCCCAAGAGGTCCTGACCCCCAGCTGAGGAGACAAGTCAATGCTTCTCCAGCTCCATGGTACAGGACAGGACAAATATCTGCTCCACTGGAAGGACTTCAATGAGCGATCAGTTTGGTTTAAGAAGTACCCAGCTGTTTGTTAGGACAGAAGAGGCTTCTCTACAGATGGTTAAATAAATGTACCGAGAGGATCCTACCCTTACCTGACTCTTTGTATCAGGTCTGTTCACATCGATGGAACTGGAGTGGTATATTTGCACACTATCTTATGTCAGCCTGCCTGGAAAACATCCCATGATGTAAACTTACACATCATTCTGTTTTGTTTTGGTTTTTTTCTAGATTTTATAGTCAAAATTTCAAGTTTGATAAGTGAAAAACCATTTAATCGAAATGCCTTTCAACTTAAAAAGATATGTTGGCTTAACAAATGTCTGAAGTTAGTTTGAACTGGACAGCTGCTTGAGGAATCCCAGAAGGATGTAAAATAAGGCTACACCAGCACCCTCCAAGCAAGTTTACCATTGTTTCCATTATTTGGGATATTTCTGGCAAAATTTACTTATGCAAAATTTACTCATGCTCCAGAATATCAATATGCTCTCAAAATCTGCCATTTGAGATTCTCAGAGCTAAGAGGACTTGAGGAAACTGAACACCAGTGTCACCCTTGCACACAGGTGTGGGCTACTTGGAGCCTCGAGCAGCTTTCAGTCTCCCCGTGAACCTAGTGGAAACGTCTCCGCAATGCAAAGCAGCTGTGAAAAGCTAACAGCAGTAAGTAAGCTCTCTTAACAAGGGAATAGGGAATAATACAGAAAGTCCAGGGGCTTGACAAGTTAATCAGAGCTGGGCAGCAGTTCGAGAAACCTCAGAAGGATATAAGCCAGAGCTGCTCAAATGATTTCTACCAAGAGCTGCTGGATATATGTAAATATCACAAGCAGCTGGGGCGTTTCACCTCCAGGATGGCAGGTTACGAGTGAAGGGGAAAGGGACTGGAAGTGATTTGCAGCACCAAAAGGAAACAAGGGGTGATGCTCTGGTCCTCTGTATGAAGTAGAGCTCCTGTATTCAGGGGAGGGGGTAGGGAGGGATTAGATCACGTGGGGAGATTTATGGGGCTGAAATGGGATTTGGGAAAATTAAGAGGAGGTGTAGGGATGTCTTTTTATAGTGCAGGTAACAGAAACGATGAAGTTTCTGGGCAATAGGGGAACAAGTAGAGGCAGACGTGAAGATAGGCTGGTGGAGAAGGCGGCTAACCACTGCATTTGAGGACTGAGAAAGCAAAGAATACATTTTGCAGCTGGTCCTTCTTTGACAGCAAATAGCATTAGTAGACCTTGCTCCCATCCTGGCACCTGGGGAAGGACAGTAAGGGAGAATCACAATCAAAACCCTAGTACATCCTGCCAGCCACAAAGAAGCATTTTCAGGACCATGGAAGAGAGGAGGCTGCAAAGTGGGTGGCAGAGAACCGGATCATGAAGCTGCCACGACAAACTCCTTAAGAAATGGGAGCCCCATCAAATACAGGGTGTTGCAGTGTGGTTATTAGCTCTTATCGCCAAGGGATATTGTACAGGGTCTGCGTTTCTGGGACTATTGGAGCTGTGGGATTTGAGAAATAAATTAGTAGGTGGAGTAGAGGAAAACCCAGTGTGAGCCTGGAGGATGCTGGAGCCGTTGGAGCTTGGCAGAGGGAGCACCTGTCTTGGATGAGGGTCAGGACCGGCACTGAGCCTGAAATGCAGGGCTCAGGGAAGCAGCAGAGCCTGTGATGTTAACCATCACGTGCATTCACTGACTTCTGCTCAGTTCATGAACTGGTCTTGGCATCAACTGGAAGACAGCTGAAATCATGAAAACACTTCAGTGTCAGGAATTGATGAGGACTAAAGAATGATTTAGAAGAGGCAGACGGTTTTGCGTTACAGCATAGATCATTCTGATTATATTAGGTTTTCTGGTTTTGCTGGCAAAAACCTGCCAGCAGGAGACAACTAATGGCTTTTAACTTATTGTTTTCTCTAAGGAAAGCATTATTTTTTAAAGATCTCTCCATTAGATCTGCATATACTCGGAGCCTGAAGAAAACAATCTGACTGGGGGAAAAAATAGAAGAGCTGAAAATCTATTTGCTAAGTCCTGCAATGGAGAATTTGTATTTTAATGTGAAACAGTGATGATGAGGGAAGCTTTAGACAGCTTCAAAGCAAAAGCATCCAGGCAGGCAGTCCTGCATGACTTCAAAACCTTGCATTGAGACAAAGCTTTTTGTACATCAGAGCTTGAAATTCAAGCGGAGAGCAAGCCAAGCCAGCTTCGAGCATTCTGCATTTCACCTGATGTCCTCAAAGGCTCCAAGAGTTTCTTTATCATTTGCTTGCATCACATGCCATTTGCAGTGCTGCTTTGCAGGCATTTGCTCCTTTTCTTCCAGTTTTGTTGAGCGGTTACACAGATTTGTAGCGTATCACTTGTATTTTTTAAAGCTCTTGTTCACTTGGATTGTCCTTCCCTCTCTCTAGTCTCCAAGGCAGATTTACAGGAATCTTTTAGAGATATGGTACCGCATTATTTTAAAAGCCTTCTTATCTTTGTGGTCTTAGGGGTCACAAAGAACTACATATGAGGATAAATGTCAGGTTCCCCAGCATGAATAAAGTCAGACTGGATTACACAAAACGCTTGAACAGATAAATCCAGATACTCTTCTCAAGTGTCTCCCCTCTCTCCTATCACTGGTGAGATTTCCTGAATTTATTTGAAAATCACAGGAGGGGGGAGTGCCAAAAAGGATCCCAAACCTCTATCGAGGAACCTGAAATAACATTTTGATTCTATCTTAATGCTAATTCAGGAGTGGCTCAATACAGATATTTTTTTTCTGTCAAAAGCAGCAAAGGAATGTTGTTGGCTAATTAATGATAGGGTTTATATTTTGCTAATGAATGTCTAAAATATCACCTATTGTAGGATGCTTTCAGATTAAGGGCAGAGAGGAAACTACATTTGCTTTTGTTGAAGGAACAACTGGACATTGCAAAGCTGGTTCAGTAATGAGGCTTTGCTGGGTTTGATTCAAAAAAACCACTGAAAGCTTGGTTCTACATTGCCCACGTTTTATAACGTAATTTCAGTCATGCAATTTTTCTCTGTATGCTGTTCCAGTTAAGGAACCTGCATGTTTTATCATGTACAGTTGCGGCACAGCTCAGCTGTGCCAGACGTGGGGAGTAGGGAGACTTTGGGTACGAAACTTGGCTTTGGACAAACCCAGCAGAGGACCGAGGTAACTGGAGGGTGGGTTCTCCAAGGCTTTGCTGGCAGCCATTGGCTTCCGGGGTGCAACATTGAAACCTGCACCCTTTGATGTACACCAGATGAGATCCAGGTGACTGAGTGAGCACCAAGCCGCCCTTCTCTTGGGCCAGTTGTGTAAATAACTAAAATTGAACAAATAGGGCCTGTTTTTGCCAGTGTTGCAGCAGCTGCATGTCCCTTTGCAGCATGGCTGGTACCGGAGCCTACAGAGCTTCTGAGGGGGTTTATGCCCAGGGAGGGTGTTCCCATGCCACTGTAGTGATGGCTGCTGAGGACACACAGAGACACAGGTCCAGAGACCTTTCGCAGTCAGGGAGAGATTCAGTGCCTCTGATCTCAGGAGACACTTGGTACTCTGCAGGGTACTGAGGGGCTGGGTGCCACCTGGGGCGCTCAGGGGCTCTCATCCTGGGTGTCCAGGGGTCTCAGCACCACAGGGACCTGCTGAGACCTACAGCCTGGTGGGAGGTGAACTGGGTAGCTTGAGAAAATCTGTACCCAGCAAGGACAAGTAATGGCTCTGCCAGCCAGCTGTGGAGAGATAAGGCAAGCAGCAAGGAACAGCTCTTCTTTAAGAAGAGCCTGCTTAAGTCCTTTAATCCAAAGATCTGGTTTTGGCTGTGCTTGGTGTGGCTGAGGGAGAGAAGGCTTGTTTGGGTAGATGATTACTTTCCATTTCATCAGAAAGGATGAAGGGAGTGCCCAAGGCCCCACCACGTTTGCTCAGCAATAAGCATCTGCTGGGCTACCAGCAGTCACCAAACATCTCCTGGTGTTCCCCATCATTTCAGTGTTCTGTCATTTCATAATCAATTTATTTTGTCCCTCTCAGTCCCAACCCTGATATCACCAGCATGGTTTAAATCTGAAGACAGAGGCGAGGCCATCTCCCAATGAGAGACAGCTGCTTCAGGAGCTAGGGTAAGGGAATGAAATGGGGTCCTGGCTGTGCTGTGGTTTCACAGAAAACACTGGGAGTGCCTTAGGCACTGGGCAGCTCAGCCATGTGTGTGGTGGAGATCACATGTGTCTTCAGGAGGAGGATGGCTTTTGCTAATACCCAGCTTGTGCTTTCTTTGTGCAGAACCTGCAGTCTGTAGCATCACAGACACAAAGAACAGAAGATGGTACAGCGCTCCTCACAAACAAAATTATTTTAATGGCAGCGTTTGCAGCAAAATGGGAGAGCATGGTAAGTCCTGCTGAGTGTCTCCAATTCTGATGCTATTTCCAGGTCAAGACACGGGAATGATCTTTGAGTTTGGCTCTGCTGTATAGGTCTGAGCTATTTATTATTTCCATACTGAGTGGTGTCTCTCCGAGAGCTCAGCCAGCTATAGAGGATGGGTCTGGGGATGTGGTTGCCACCTAGGAGGGCCAGGTAGTGTTCAGCTGTGGGCAGCTGGCAGTAGTCCTTGCTGAAAGGTACAGAGATGGGTACAAGTAAACTTACCCAGCTGAAGACACTGTTAGTTTTCAGTCTGGGCGCGTCTCCTCTGAAACCACCAAAATGTATTATGCGAAAGTTAAAAACCCCAAGAAGTTTTTGATTTAAACACCTGACCCACTACTAGCATTTTGGCTCGTTCTAACAAGTAAGGCAGATGCCCTAGGGTAGAGGGCTGCCGATGACAGCACTTGACCCTGCAGGACAGGGTATTACAGAGCACCCCTGTGATTAGGGATAGCTTTGTAGTCACAGAAGCATCACATGTACCAGGATGTGGCTCCTTGCCTGTAGAGGAGGTAGAAACGCATCCTGGTGAACCTGCAGCATAATCTCTGTGCTCGTGTAAAACCTTAAATGTTCTGTACAGTGTTTCTGTGAGCTGCGGGAGCTGGAGGAATTCCTGTGCACGGGCCCAGCTTTTAGCTGTATGTAACCAACAGGGGGCATTAGGTTTAAGCTTATTAAATCTGCATTGCTACTCTTAGCAGAGAAAAATCTCTAAGTTGTTTGACTGAAAACAGCAGGATGGAAAACCCGTATCCACAAAATATACAGGATTCTGTTTTTCTAGAAGATTTAGTAACTGTATAAGCCTGTTCTGTTTTCTTTAGGCCTAGCTTGTGTCTATTTTGAGAGGAAGATAAGTGAGATTGATGTAATTAAGAACCGGATGATTTTTATATGATCTGTAGCTCAAAAAGCACTTGAAAAATATAAGTGTTTCTGGTGCAAATTGGTTTGTATTGATGAATTCCTGTTTTCTAACCAGAAATTAAAGTAAGGCTGCAATTATATCTTTCTGATAGAAATTAGATTCAGCAGTGCACGGTCCACTGCTGCTCTTCAGTATGGAGGAAACCTTGCCCTGAGTTATTTGATTGCTGAATGCAACGGACTTTAGTGAGGAGCTACAGTGCAAGCACAAATTGCGGTCTTTGAAAATGAAAGTAGTATTTGTTACAGAGATAACTATTGTGGCTACAACTCATACTCCTGTATGTGGGACTATCCATATGCACTTCAAGGGAGAAATATTTTTTATATTTATAGCACTGACTGTAGAAGGAACTTTTCCCCTTCACACATGAGGCTGGAAAACTCTAACCTGCTCTGCACTCCTGTCACACCGAAGCAGCTGGGTAATTGTTTTAGGTGAAGTGATTTCTATGATCTTGAGCTGCATTTGGAAATACAGAAATATGTTAAGTAAGTAGAGGTTAGGCAATACAGCTAAGGAGAGCTACTTTCATAAAGCAATGTCACAACAAATTGTTGGCTAAAATGTACAGATGCTCTGAGTTTCAAGAATTTGATTTAATTACCTGCCTTATGTTAAAATGGGTTTTACGTAACCTAATAACTTTTACTTTGGAAGAAATTAAAGTTATGATTTCAAAATAAACAAATGAGCAACCTCTAGCAGTTGCAGAGCTTCTGCCTGCCAGTGCATCTGGGATGTTGTGAACAATTCTTGGTCCCCCAAAGCCAGAGAAGAGAAATTCTAATTGGATTGGTGGCACACGCTCTCTGCCTTTCTCTGAGCCCTCTTTACACCCCTGTCATAAAAAAGGCAAAAGGAGTCTGGTTCATCTAGCAAGAAAGAAGGTGAAGAAGATAGAGCTGCAAACAGCCAGTCCTGTAGCAGGGTGCTGCAGTTTATAAAGCAAAGCACAATATTTGCCTGAGAAAAATGGGTATAACTTTGTAAATCTGCAGGTGATAAGGGAAGGTACAGTTTTTGGCCTCTTTAGGTGATGCCTCAAGCTGGGAAGGTTGGACGCTTCCCAAGTGTTTCTCCTGATGGTAAATGCATTCAGTCAGTGTCTTCCCCAGGGTGCCCAACCTCAAACCACTCTGTTGGAAGTGGGGAAGGGCTGGTGGTCACTGGTCACAGTGGAAGCCTGTGTCACTTTGATGTACTGGCACCACTGATCTTCAGAGCA
>NW_010410735.1:3184-10649 GCF_000710305.1 Buceros rhinoceros silvestris | reverse complement strand
CGCTCTTCCACCGCTCTCCGCTGCAGCAGGACTTGGCTCCATTTGGGTTCCCTGCATGTGCGTACAGGACAAAGGGAGTTCGGAGCATTTCTCAGCCTCATTGGCTGGAGGACATTACAAGGAGGGTACAAATGCTTGAGTGCCCAATTTGCTTCTGCCTGGTGTTTCTGACCTCCACCTGTGGCCCTGTTTGTGTGTTGGATCTTAACAGACAGCTTTGCATTATTCAACAGGTTGTGGAAGGTATCTTGGAGCACAGGTCCAGAGACAGTTCCTTTAAGTGCCACATCCACAGCAGAAGGACAGCCCAGACTCTCTTCACTGTGCTCTAAGAAGCGGCTCAGTTTTAATTGCTTCTATCAGATTGTAGGTTTTCCTGCATGAGTAAATGAAACACTTAAAGATGTCAAAGTTTAACTTACAAAAAGGTAATTGCTACAATCTTGAAATCTGCTCCTGTTTCTGCAAATATCTAACTATCTTCTTGATGTTACCAGTGATTTTTTCAGCTGAAGTCCCAATGCTCAAGAGGTGAACTTTTCACTCAAGTCTTCAACAGAGAAGCAGCTTGTAATTTGAGAATGGAGAGTCATTAGCCAGGGAGAGGGTTGGATCAGATTCATCAGTAGAAAGAACACTCACATATTCATCTCTTTCCTCGTTTCTCTTTCCCCTCCCTGCCATCTGTTTTTTGGATTTATGAACCGAACAACTTACCAGCCATGGAACAAATTTTCTTTTTGCCCTTCCAGGATACCTTTCCAGTAGTTTGCATTGCTCATCTCCTGCAGCCTGGTACTCGCATCAGTGAGTGGATGGTGCTAGAATGCAACTTGTCTGTGAAATTTCAAAGCCTGAAAGCTTGCTGTGGGTGTACACTAGTGCATATTAAAGTTCTTGGTAAGGATTTCCAAAGTGTGGATCATGGAGAGCTAATATATGTGTCTGACCTGAGCCCAGGGGCCAAGTAACAAAATTAAATCCCACTTTGATACCTGCAGATATTTTCAAAAGATGGCCTTGGGTTACTCTGACCCAAGCTTAGGAACAGTTCACTGTGCTTATATGTATGTGTTGGTCTCAATATCTCATTTTCTGCTAAACTCAGAAGCAGTTGTCATATCTGCGGTACTTTTCTAGAGCAGTAAGAAGGTCTTGAGAAATGATTAGAGCATGATAGCATCTGCAGCTGCAGTTTCAGCCCCTCAGTAGTGACAGCTCTGGTCTCCTGAGTGCTGGGATGTGTGTCCTGGTCCAGGAGGGATGCTGGTTTTGCTCCAGCTGCAGTGACTTGACTCTGAGGGACACCATATCTTAAGGCTTCTTCCACAGTCCAAAGGTGCTGCAGGCAGTGCATGATCTGTTATAAGGCTTCGGACTTCAGACTGGCCACTCACTATAAAAAGAGAAGTGTGATTTATCTTACATTGCTTACCTGACTTGTTTGTAGTCTTAAGAGAAGGAGCCAGATCATCTAGAAAGATTTTTTTTTTTTTTGAAAGTTGCTTTGTCAATGCCCTAGCACATCCTTGCTTCTCGTAAAGCAGAGTTTAGCGTTCTTCAATATTTAAATCAGTCTGAACTGCATTTTAAGCAGCATCTCATCTGTTGGACCTGCTTGTGTTAGTGAAGAGTTGTGTTACTCTGTGTATCCAATAGAACAGCAAATTAGGGACACCTTTTCCATGCTAATCAATTAGTCATGTACGATGTTACCACTTCCCAAAGAAGTGCTGGTGTAGCAGCCCTGTTACTTGTTACGAAAGGTTTGTGTGTCAGCAGATTCTGAGTCCATGTTATGTTTTCTGCAGAGCCAGCAGCAAATCCTAATAAAACTTAATGCGAGAAAACATTGCCAGCGAGGTGATAGGTTGAGATTAACTGCACTGAAAAGAGGCAATTCCATGCTAAGCTTTTTAACTTCTCTGAAGAGCCACTATTAGAAACATACCAATTTAAGGACTTCTTTCTGCTTCTGTGAAAATCAATATGAATACTTGCACAGAATTAATCTAAAGAAGAAAAAGCCAGCTACTATTCATCCTAAACCCGGACAGCTAAACTGTGCATAGGCCACATTAGCACTGGGCTCAGTGGAAAACTTCACTGGTGCAAAAATATTTAGCTGAATTAGACGTTTACTGGGGGATCGAGGTTGTTATCCTGCAGTCCTTTTGCCTTAGTAGTTAGGAAAAGGGACTCCTAACTAGTTCTTTTTTTTTCCTGCTGCAGTTAGACATAACTTGAGGATAACATGCATGGAAGAAGCAATGATCAGCTGCCTTCCAGAATGGCATGAATGAACAGTTCCTCTGTCGTGTGATGCATCCATAGCTAATTGGCTTTGCTGTACTAGACATTGAAATTAAGGTTTTCATAGAATCACAGAATCATCTGGTTGGAAAAGACCTTTGAGATCATCAAGCCCAATAATTCACCCTATGCTACCAGGGTCCCTAAACCATGTCCCTCAGCACCACATCTACATGGCTTTTAAAATGCTTCTAGGGATGTGATCTCTGTGAAGAGAAAGAGCATGTGAGCAAGGGTTGGTACATACACCCACGTGGTGTCATCCTTCTCTCTGTCTGAAAAGGACTTTGGGGCAGGTGATTGAGGCATCAAGCTGGCAGTAAGAGGATCTAAGCCTGATCGTGGGCTCTACCCTGATATTTTTGCTTGTCCAAATGTTCTGTCTTAGCTTGCTATCTATAGAACAATTTTTTTTTTACCTGTCTTTGTCTCAAACTGAACCATGTAGGTACATCTACATACAGGTAGTGGCTTTGTTGCTGAAACATTCTGTCTTCCCAGTAGAACAATTTTTAACAAGAATGTTTCAACTCAATTTAGCCCCCTGCTGAGTTCTAATGACAATTTCTAGGAAAAAAATCGCAGTTGAGCTAAGACCTGGTGTAAGTAATTCCATTCTCAAAGACATTTTTTATAAACTAGTGTATAAAAATAGGTTTAAAATTGAAAAAAAATTGTTCTTAACTGCATCACTGTTATTATAACATTTTACTCAAAACGTATAAGATGCTTAACTTTGCCTACGTTAGAAGCAAACACTGTGTGTAAAACGCTTTTCTGATTTTTTTGAAGTACGTAATTTTCAAGATAATTTAATGTCACCCCTTATGTTGATGCTTCAGCTGCCAAAAAGGCTTGAGATTTTTCTAGTGTGCTCGATGCACAGTCCTCAGGCTCTCAGAGGCATTTCTCCACGTAAAACGTGGTGAACACAGTGGACTTCTAGTTCTGTAGGAGGTTTTTTTCTGTAGCTTTTCATCATTTCAGAAGAGAGTCCAGAACATGACATGGTTCTCACACAGAGAAGGGTCCAGAAGAGGTGTCAGACATAGGAATAAATTGTAACAGCCCTGAGAAGGAATATTAAGCAATGGTCTGTCTCAGACTGTCCTGCCAGCCACAGCCTTTGTCATGAGCATCACTGATGGCTGGTTGGTCTGTCCTCTTTCCTCCCAGTGCAGCTTTCCTGGCTGCTTTCCACACATGCATGCTACCAAGGGAAAAAGATTCCACCAAAAAACCAAGAACCAAGATCAGACCTAAAGCCCCAGCTCCTGGAGACATAGGATTAGAGACTCAGCTTTCATTCCTTTTAGACAGCAAAGTTTCTTCCCTTGGGAGTCCCCCAGAAAGCCTGGAAACATGGTCACATCATAGCCTATGAGTAACATCTTTGAATACTCAGGAAGCAAGAAGAACTGATGCAGAAAATGGCTCCATCCTCCAGTGGGGCGCTTGCTTTCCTCCTGTCCCCTACCTGTGACTACGGCTGGAGAATCAGAGTAGGGAGTATTTCCAGCTATTAATTTCATACTACGCCAGCTGCCCCCTGGCAGGATGGCAGTTGTGGGGGGTGTGAGGGGGATATCATGCTGTTTGGAGCCTCCATTAGACTTAATCCAGACCATTATCCACTGCTGCCTGGAAACAAACAAACCAACCAAAAATAACAACCCTTTCTGCTGTTAAGATACCACTTATTTCTAAGTTCCCTGCCCCTACAGTGTCAAGGATTTATTGCCTGTTCAAGTAGTCCAAAGACCCCTTCAGGCACAAGCAGGTTTTTGTGTACTGTAAACTGGGCCCAGGAAGGACCTGTGAGCCCATGCAATCCTCCCCTTTGTTATGGACTTCCTCAGATCATGCCTGCAAGGATTTTTTGGGGCTATAAAGACTTAAGGATTAGTCAAAAAGGCCAAGAGAAACAGAAGATGCTTCCCCGAGGTGTTTTTAGCTGGACACTGCTTTAAATGCAGAACACTTCTTCTAAGATACAACCATGGCGTGTTTCCTGTTCTGAATCTTTTCTGTGATGATTCAGCTATTGGCTGTAATAATAACCTGTAGAGTACAATTTTGAACCACGGGAATACTCTGTAATCCTGTCTTCACATGATTGTTATTTCAGGCATTACCTGTTTGTGGGTAGAAATATTTTCCCCCTTAAAAAAAAAAAAAAGACTATGAGGAGAAGGACATCAGTCTGTTTTTCTTGGCTTTCTGTAATTAATCTGGTGATTTATGTCTGTAAAGTCTGACAATAAATTATTGGTTCTTATCACCTATTTCTCAGGAAAAAATCCTGGAAGGGGAAGTTGCTGCAGGCTCATTAGAGCTCCCAGTGATTAACCTCAGTGCTGATGTTTGCTGTCCTTATACTGGAATAACGTTTCCTCCCCTTATCCACACACTCTTTTGACCTACTGAACACCTACATTTAGCCCACTGCCTGCTGTGGCTGTGCTCCATCTGCCCTTCTCCCGAACTTTGCTTCTTAGCTATCTGTAAGCTGCCATCCTGTGGTACTGGTCTTACTGGGTTTTTAGGTGAACTCTTTCCTCCTCTCTTTTCCAAGTAGGAGTTTGAGGTTCCCACCTCTTCTCTCCTGAAAGTCTCCAAGCCATGAAAACTTTCCCTCCTGTCGCTGCACGTTTCTTTACCCGTAAATATGCTGCAGCACCTGTAATGGTTTCCTTGCAGGGTTAGAAATACAAACCCTGTACTCTTGACAGGAGGAATTTCCCTTCTTTCCAGGAGAAAGTCCACAGGAGTCTTGGTTTGGACCTTGCAGCACCTGCCTGGTGCTGTGATAATGGACTTTGAATGGTTTGATGCTGTTAAATGCGAGCTGTTATTTTAGGTCATTTCGGAAGCTTTAATGGCTCCCTGTGACTGCACAGCTGGACTGATGATAAATGAAGCACAGACTTTTCAGGTGAAGGAACATGAAAAAACAACATTAATAAAATTATAATATTTTAAAGGCTTTTTTCCCCCAAATGTCAGATTCTGACTTAAGAAAAGCCCGTGGAAAAGTAAAGTTTGGATTTCTAAGCCCTCCAAAATGAGTTAATGACTATATGATGGTTGGATTGCTTCTGCCCTTGTGTCTATTCATTGTAACACAGTCTTCAGTTTCATTTCTCACAATATTTCATACATGTGTGTGTGTAGACACCTCTCCCACACTGGCTTCCCACCTCTGCCACTTTGGCCTGTAGCGCCTTCGGTGCTCGTCAGAGAAGATGGAAGGTATGAAGCAGTAAGGTGAGGTCTATGAAAAGTCTCATGTTGAAAGCAAGCAAGACCTGGAATTGTTAAATATGTTACAGGGCTCTTCCACAAAGTTGTGCAAGTCACTCAAACTTACTGTCTCCCAGTGCCCATTCTTCCTATTATTTTCAGATCCTCATGGGAAATGCTCCAGGTTGCGATCTGGAGAAATGCTTTGCTCTCTCAACTATAACTGAAGTCACCAGACACTGAACATGTAATCGCCTAAAAGAGTGGCATTCCTCTGCTACAGCATCCTCGATCTCTAGAGTTGGACACTATGAATTGCCAGATGATTTTGACCTTAATCTCACTGTGCCCCAGTTTCCTGTCTGATCCCTCTATGACAAGGTAAAACGCCGAAGACCTTCATTCATGCCTACAAAGCACCAGCAGATTAGTCATGGGCATCACACAGAAATTAATCATGCCATACGTGAGCGAAGGTTGGCTGGTGTCCCAGGAACATGGCACAGGGCCATGTCGAATGAGGAGTGTAAAGGGGAAAGACGTAGCTGTTACCCATTCCCTGAGCACCATCTTGAGTGCATCCTAGGCACACGACTCGCAGGAAGCCTGATTTCTTCCTAATTCCTGTGTGCTCGACTCAGCAGTCTCACTCTTCCTGAATGCTGTTGTCTCGCATAAGTTCTGCGTCCCTTTGCTTTGCACCGCCGAAGGGGCTAAGGGACAGGAGATCCATAACCTCCAGATCTAGTTGTCCAGATTTACTCACACAATACAAAAGAGAACAAAGAATTCTCATTGGTGCCACATCAGATACCAGCAGGTACTTTGGCTTTGAGGTTTCATCGATATTTTCCATCAATTTTTCTATGAAAAGCAACAACTTTTGTCAAGTTTTTATTGACTTCCTGCTTCTCAAACTGCTTTTTCTAATTTCTAATGGGGGAGGAAGTAAAAGACAAACTTAAAAAAAAAAAGGAAAGAAAGGGTAATTTATTCTCTCTCTCTACCTGTTTTTTTCCCCCCTAATATTCCTTCTTGCTATTATCAGCTGTTGCTATGAACACAGGATTTTCCTCCTTTCTGAAAGCTACGGTCCGAATGAAATGAAGAAATGCTGTCACATGTCTAAGCACATCTGCTGAAGCAGATCTGATGGCATGCCCTCAGTATCTTTCAAACTCAAATTTCACCTGCATGGTGAGAGGGATAGCGGGATCAGAGGTGCTTGCTTCCTGCAGATTTCTGATAAATTCTCCCCACACTTCCTGGGTAGTGTTTTGGTGCCAGCAAAAAAGCCTTATAAAAGGACCTTCAAGTCCTCCCTCCTGAGGAGAAGAAAGTTGCAGTATGAGCTCACTTGTCCCTCTCCAGTTTCTGACAATAGGTGTACTTTGAGTGTGAAGAAAGGTTTATTAAGGACCTCGTGCCTTGTAGATACCAAAAAAGCCTCTTTTGCTGCATTCTTCTGTGCAAAATCTCTGGCCTTTAAGGAGCAAACTCTACCTGATTTGCCTGCAGTTAGCATGCTTCAAACATCTTCTGCCATCTGTTTCCCACTTGAGCACTTGTTTCACCCATGTACCTGCAAGTCATGAGACACAAACCCCCTGGAAATCAAAGATTGCTATTTTTGGAGTTCATAGACCATTTTGTACAAATCATGTTGCTATAACCAAAGCCTGTAGTTGTCTGAATTACGATTTTTAGAATGGGAAAAAATCTCCGCGTGCACCAGGGTTAGAAAAGAGCTTTGAGCCTTGCCAAGGGTATCCCACCACTCAGTTCTGCTCACAATACTTTTAGACCTATGTGGGTGAGTCTTGTTGGGTGTCCAAGATGGTCCTGGCATCCCTGACTTACCTTAGTATGTACAAACACTGAAAACAAAGGCCATGTATCGAGTTGGTTC
>NW_010410735.1:427-3087 GCF_000710305.1 Buceros rhinoceros silvestris | reverse complement strand
CAGCTTCTGTGGTTTAATGACTCAGGCCATTGGGGTGGGTCAGCGTCTGACCTGTTTATGCTGGTCTATGCCTCCCTCCTCTTCTAGGAGCCACCTGAGTCCCAGGTGATGAATCTTCAATTCATAAATAAAATGATGGAAGATACAGTTAAATCTCTGTTCTGAACCAGTTCGGAAATGGTTAATAGTCCCTGAGGTAAAATAACTGTCTCCTGCAAGTTGAGATTCGCAGGGTCAGCTCTTCACCAGCTGCAGCTGAACTTTTAGTGCGTGCTGTCTCCACTTGCTGGGGGAGTCCATGTTTCCCCAGTGCTCG
This sequence comes from Buceros rhinoceros silvestris, assembly GCF_000710305.1. Lineage (NCBI taxonomy): Eukaryota > Metazoa > Chordata > Aves > Bucerotiformes > Bucerotidae > Buceros > Buceros rhinoceros. Next base: position 2,771 of record NW_010410735.1, on the reverse strand, counting down.
GTGGGTATGGGATCCTGCACGTTTTGTGTAACTGCCAGTGAAGAGGGGAATCACCCTGAGCAGGTGGTTCAAATTTCAGAAGAACAGAAATGGTGAAGCAGCAGAGGAAGGAATCATGAGGGCACCTTTGCTCTGGTACAGCAATGTGCTCATTCCCTTGCAGCCTTTTTCCTTTAAGGAAAGGAAAGCTGTTTTTTTTGCTTGAGGAAATAAAGTCTGAAGGCTCGGAAGAAAGAAGGACTGGGAATCCTCTGATCTTCCATCAGGAACATCATTAGATTTAACTTTGATTTTGTTTGTTTGTTTGTTATGTTTTTACAACTAATTAATTCCCTAAAATTCAAACTGTGTTGACTTACCTATTCTGGGATTAAAAAAAAAATAAATTCATTTTGAAACACAGTGGTTTTTCTGCCATGCTTAAGGACGGCTGGTTGAGACTGGGGTATTTTTGATTTGGAAAGAAACTGCTTAGCTGCCTTTTTCCTACTTACACTGACCTCAAAAGTTTCTGCCTGGTGCAGGTTACTGTGCGATGACTTGACACCGTTTCCAAGCACAATCTGAAGATCCTTCAAAGAAGACAAGAGTCTCGTTGCAGTTCTTGGTTTGCTTTCTTTATCAGATTTTTCTTTTCAAAGTTATCTTTAGCATCATCCAGCATTTCAGGGAAAAAAAAAAAAGAGGTGTCCTCTGGGTTTTTTTTGCTATCTTGATGTAGAGGCAAGCATCCCTACCACATGTCCTGCTCTTTCTATCCTACCAGACACCTGTGACATTTAAAAGACATGTTTGTGGAGCTTGTCCCTCTCTGTAACGTATTGTTTAAGTATATTTAAGCCACTGGAAATATAGCAGCAAAACTTTGTAGTGGGACCTGAAGTTGAGGAGATGAGGCAGGGAAGATGGAGTTGCTCTCAGGCATGGGCACACCAAAACGGAGACGTTAAGTAGAAGGGTAAACAAGAAGGAGATGGATGCATTAATCAAAAGGGATTGGGAGGAGAAGGGGAAGGAGAGGTAAGCAGGCAAATCCAGGTTTCAAAACAAGGATGAGAAATGAGTAGAAGAATTAAAATTGGGTTCAGATTGGGTGAAACTGAGGGAATTGGGGAACAGAGGTTGTGGCATTAGGGTCCAGACAGATCAATCACACAGTATTTGCCTTTGCTCAGATGTTTTTATACGGCCACTGATCACTTGAAAGAAATGGTGTTGCCACCCACCCGCCAGTTACCAGGAGCCAAATTTCCCTGTATCTGGGGCGGAGATCGGCAGCAGCATGTTTTAAATCACACCATTCTAAGGAAAGCCCTGAAGATTTCAGAGACTGCGGGTGGGGGGAACCAATAACCGTTTGGTAGATAAGGTCTGTTTTACCTCTCGAGCTTGTTTTACACCAGCATTCACAAGCTGATTGTAATAGAGCTCCTTCCGATTTGCATTTTTTTAAATGGATGCAGAACCAGACCTTTTCCTTTCGGCAGCTGCCTGCGGGCCGGCTGGCAGCGAGAGCGGTCCGACACTCGGCTTCAAGAGCTGCTCCTGCAGCAGCTCCCGGGGGCGCAGAGATTTTAAATACGTGTGGACTTCAAGCAAAGTTGTTCAGGTGACCTCAGTGTGACTTGCTGGACCAAGACCCAAGCACGGGAAGGAGAAGGTGTTGAAAGCAGGCTGAGAAAAAAAATAATATTGATTTTTCCACAGCGGAATAAAGTCCTCCGGGAGAAGCCCTGATGCTTGTGCCAATTACGGCAGGAGCGCGCAGTACAGCGGGATGTGCTCCGCGGGGCACGCTCCTGACCTAGACAAACAGTGGTCTTCCATCTCTTCTTTCCTTCTGCGATCCTTTCGAGTCTGTAGCAGCACACAAAATTAGCGGAGGCAGAAGCAACAGCGGGAGAAATTCCTCCCAGGATTTTACTTGCCATACCTTTAAAAGACACTGTTTGAGTAATGAAAAGGCTGGAGGGAGGAAGGCGGCTGGGTCAAGAGTAGGGAAGAGCTTACACTGAAATTAGCGTGTGGTGCCGCTGCACTGACCCATCGGCTGCTTTGGGGCTCCGGCACAGGAGAAACACGGTAGAGCGGGATCCCCTGCTAGAGGAGAGGGCTCCAGCCCCAGGTGTGCACCTTTAAAAGACACTGTTTGAGTAATGAAAAGGCTGGAGGGAGGAAGGCGGCTGGGTCAAGAGTAGGGAAGAGCTTACACTGAAATTAGCGTGTGGTGCCGCTGCACTGACCCATCGGCTGCTTTGGGGCTCCGGCACAGGAGAAACACGGTAGAGCGGGATCCCCTGCTAGAGGAGAGGGCTCCAGCCCCAGGTGTGCCTCTTGGTGCCTC
>NW_010410735.1:0-306 GCF_000710305.1 Buceros rhinoceros silvestris | reverse complement strand
GTCGGCGCGCAGTGGAAGAGGGAGGAATCCTCCAAAGAAATGGTTGATGGCTTCATGCAAGGGTGGCGTTTCACACGCTGCCTTGCCCTTTACTGTTTATCATTTGTGGGCAAAAGGCAGCCGCCCTCCCCTATGTCGTGCAGCATTTCGGAGTCTGTTTTACCCCAAATCCAGCCGCTAAGAGCATGGGCACGCTGTCTTAAAGAACCGTTGTACAGAGGGAAACGCAGCGGTTTGGTCTTTTTTATTGGTTTGCTTCGCTAAGGGGCACAGGGCAAAACTTCGAAGGGGTTTCCCGGAGAGCCC
>NW_010410734.1:412-6547 GCF_000710305.1 Buceros rhinoceros silvestris | reverse complement strand
ATATTATAGATTTGTATGATATATATTATAAATTAATCTGTTAAAATCGTTTTTCTGACACTGTTACGCCACTGTGGGCTTGCAACAATAGCTGCAATAGTAATGGGCTACATCTAGCAGGGATAGACAGGCGGCATACAAAAGGAGAATTCGACGTAGATCACTAGCCTAACCTTACCAGCTTATCAGGGAGGCAGTTCCTCAGTGTAGAAGACCCCTGAGCTAAGACCTGACAGGCTGTGGGAAGCCAGAGCAGTTATCTTTTCCTGGGGACTAAGAAGTCCTCACACCGAGCTGACTCATACCATGCAAAACAAGCACAATTCAGCCAGGCAACAGTACACTCTTCACTGGCCAGCGAAGAAAGCAAAAGCAAGATAGTCCTTTACTCCTGTCAGAGATTTTCTGAGCAGTTTTATTCTCCAGCAGCCTTAAATTTGATCAAACAAAATCTGTATTTTGCACATTTCTTCTGATGCTCCGTACAGTTTTACCTATTTTTTCACTTCTTTAATAATAATGATTTACATAATTACTAAATGATTTACAGAAACATACTGCCTTAACTCCTGCTTTAATTCCTTCCCAGAAAATTTGATGCATCTGATTTTGCTTACTTCTTTCTCCACTTTCTCCCCATGCTTTGAAATACTCCTTTGTTTCTTCTTCAATCACAGATACATGCTTTTTAAACTGGGCAATATTTAATCCAGTTTTGAGCATCTTCTTCTGTTCCAAAAATACCTAGAGGAACCAAGAGAAAAAAGCAGTCAGTACAACGGTTGTCATATTAATATAATTAACAACTGATTATCATTTGTACTACAAGAACATATGGAAGTAAAAAGAAATTATGACTAGATTGTAAGGTACAACAGATTTAAATAATAGATAACATTCTGGTTTTCACCTTCTTTGTTTTTCAAGTAAAAGTTTAGTAACATCCAAGACAAAAAGTAGTATCTTTGTTAAACTTTATCCCTCAAGATACAAGAAGCACTCCAGATTGAAATATGGAATGCATTTGAGATACACAATCACAAATCTCATCAGACCTGTCCTTGCAAAGTCTGGATTCAGCCTGTGTTCCTTGTTACCTGGCCTCCTTGCTTTCTCTCCCCTACAGTATCTGTCTGCTCTCTTTCATGTCGTAGTACCTTACCTCTGGTCTAGAGAAGGACCTTTCTTTTACAAGACCCTCTGATCTCACTGCCCAGGAAATCAGGCACAGAGGCGAGAAGCAAACTGCTTCCTAGGAAAAGGGTGAGCTTCATATCCTTCTCACCTCTTCCTCTTTTAATTTGTATAGACTCAATAGCTAACAAACCTACTGGTAAAAAAACCCATTACTAGATGAGAACGATTAAACAGATTGACAGGACACCAACTCAGAAAACTATTCAATGAATTTTTAATCTCTAATTATGAATGAGGGTATCTGTCCTATGGATCTGCACCATACCACGAGTAAAACACAAACAACTGTCTTCTAACCAAGGGCCCTGCATGTACTATAAAGTTATTCAACAAAAGTCGTAAGAAGAAAGGTTACCTCCTAGAAGCTTGTTTTCAGAACGCAGTGGGCACTCCAGCAGTCTGTCGGAGGGTACACGTGCCACAGAGCAAAGAGACAAACACATCTCCCCTTGCTACATACTAGCCAATCTCCATCTCCGCCTTGATGGAGACAGGAATGGCACACACCAAAGAACACATCCTCTGCCACTTCATCCCCTCTCGATGCAAAACTATTCTCAAGAGGCTTGGAGGGAGGAGACAGTGAACATGAGTTGATACAGAGACTATGGATATTAACAATTACCAGCATTACTGGTAGATAAGTAACTTCTTTCTTTTAAAAAGTAAGTGGTGGTTCTTCAAAACACATGATTGAAAGTCACTGTCAGACTGAAGAGACAGAGACTTAGCAGCTTGAACGGGGACAAGGGGGTCTCAGAAGAAAGTTCTGGACGATCCATCAATGGTAGAACACCAATGAAGGTTTGAAGAGCTCTCTAAATGCCTTCCCAGTAGATGTCTGAAATGAAATCATGGTGGTAGCACTATACAAAAAAAACAGCTCACCCCTAGCAGAATGCATTCTGGCCACAACTGGACAGACTACCTCTCTAGCTTCACATAGGGAAAACACAACTAGAGACAATCAGTTTATTTCAACAGCCACGTCCCTGCATCAACTAGCTGTTGAAAAAAGTAGCCCAGGTGACTTTCTGAGGAACCTGAATCTGCAGAGATAAAAAGGAGGAAGCCCTTCTGGTATCAAAGGTACGAATTAAGTAGACTTATCCACAGACACCCAAGGCTTACTGACTAATATGAAAAGATTAATCTCCGGCCTAAAGCAGAATTGAAAGACACTCTAAAGGAAAAAAATAGGGTTACTTTAGAAAAAGACCTTATTTCAGAAAAAAAGCAGTATATGGTGGACTGATGAGATAGGCCTTAATCAGCCCTATATGCCTGAAGAACATAGTTGTTAGAAATGCCCACTTCCAAGGAGCTTACAGAAAGTTCTATAAAGCTCCTGTAGGATGAAATCAGATACCATTGAAAAAACTAGCTCTTGAATTAAGACACTCAAATCTATCCATGAACTGTGCAGTGCAAAAGCAGAAGTCCAGACAGCTGTAACAAGTGGATGAACTTTCATAGGGTTAAGAGACAAACCATCACCTTTCAGTTTCAGGCAGACATCCCATGACTGTCAGAATCCAAAGACCGAGCACAACACAGTGAAAATCTGGCCAACTTAGCAGTATGTGTCTGATTCACAGACACTTTTCTGAAAACGGTATACAGCAGAGAAGAACATGAAAGATGTATTGCAGAAAATCATGTACCCTCTCTTGTAGAAGAGGTCTCCTAGGACACAAGAAATTATCTCCTACTTGTTATCCAGGTTGCAGTCCTGCTGGTTTCATTCACAAAGGGATGGGAGGAGCTATGCAAATCCATCAAGTGCAAAAAACCCCACCACCCAAACCAAACAATCCTCCCCCGGCAAACTTTGTGGCACCTTCTATCCACAGTTAAATGCTTCCTGACAAAGCAGGAGGCAACCAAGTTCTCCTTTACTTATTTACAAAGTGGCAAATTGTTGGGAGTTATTTGTATACGAGATTTCCAAAAGGATGGGGTAAGAACAAACATACTTGTGGGTCACTACAAAATGCCAGCGTAGAAGAAAAGAGACTGCCCCTAAGCTGCAGAATTAAGAGTGCAACGATCACTGCAAGGACCTTCAGCCCGGGAGAAATAAAAGGCATGCTCCAGAGGAAAAGTCTTGATGGCCACAGAAAACTATCACCAGTCAAATGATTGGCATCTATACAAACAAAATTAAGCCAAAGCTGACAAGCCAAAAATGAAGTATATTACAATGTTGTACAACAGAGAGTCTGGTGGCAGAAACCACAGTCATTGTCAACATAGACTGGATACAGAGTCCCAATGGAGAAAACCTGTCCACAGAAAAGGGGGCTTCTGCGGTTTAAGAGTTTGTCACGACAGACAAGACGCACAAAGCAAGCAGCCAATGCTCAGCTCAGAAACAACGCCACATGACAGATCCATACAGGCTGTTTTCTGCAAACACATACAGGCTGATTTTTGTCCCCAGCAGACAAACCTTGTGGTGCAAATTGTAAAATGAATACTCTCGTATCAAGATTTGACATGGCACAAATGAAAAATTATCTCTCTTAAAGCTCTCTCAGAAGGAAGACCTACAGTCGCTTGTAAAAGTAAACTGCAGTCAGTGGCATGCTATAAGGGAAGGGAAAAGAGAGTTACTCGTTAGTTTTTCCTCTATGGTGGAATCAGATGGTTTCAAGAACAAAAAATAGCACCCAGAGTCGCAAATGGCCAGGTGGTAAAGAAAGCAACCTAAACATGTTCAGTTTTGATTATCCAACTGAGAAGATTCACCTGCACCATGCCAGAACTGCACATAAACATGCAACTCCACCATACAGAGCCACGAGCTCAGGGCTGCCTACCCCAAATTCAAACTAAGCAACTCTTCTACTCATATTTAAAATACTCACCGCATTAGGGACATCATACGCAACTCCCTTGCCAAAAACTGGTGTAGTTAACTGAGAGTATACATCCTCTGCATTCAAATCTTCATTTTTGCTATTGAAGAGTAGAGCAGCAGCATCACTACCCAGTAAGTACGTGAATGTCTTGCCAACCATAGTGAAACTGAACACAGGTCCATACTAAGGCAGAAAAAAACCCAACAGTTTATTTAAAATAAGAACACCACAAGTCATCAAATCCATCTCTCTTTATGTACAGGCTTCCATAAATCACTTACTCTCCTAAGAAGTGTCTAGAGATTTAATAAAGATAGAAATATTTTAAACCACATGTAAATGCTGTTCTCAAGACACTTATTTATAGTAATGCCTAACTTTATGACAAACACAAAGGTTCTTGCACATTCGAAAACCATTTAGTTGAAAAAACACAAATAAAAGATCAATGACGCTACAAAAACTAGGAAGGAGATTACAGCACATGTAGCCTCCAATAATCTACAAACCCTGCCTCAAAATATTCTGGATTTGGAGTTATGCACAGGTAATTTAAGAGCAAGTAAGATTTTAAAGTTGAAAGGTCATCTCCCGCAGATCCCCACACACTAGATTTGGCTTTCTCTACGCTAACCAAGGAAGATTTAAGCTTATGTTTTAGACTGCGAAACATTTCATTAAATCTTATTTCACTGGAATTTGGCTGTTACAGTATAAAACCTACTGAGGTTTTATACACCAGCCCTTTTATCATTGGAGAGGGCCTTAACATTCAACAGCTTGCCTACAGAGGTGGTCAGCTACATTCCAGCCTGGTCACAGATTAGTAAAGAAAGAGTGAGATTAAAAATTCTCAATTAAGGCAAGAAATAATGTCATGAAAATGGCTTTTTAATTAGCTTGTGACTCAGCCATGAGCACTCCCCAAATACACAGGCATATTTTTTAAACCTGAAACACAAGAGAGAACTCAGAAAACACTGTTTCTCTAACAACGATGTACATCAAGAGATCTGAAGAAACCCGTGCCTGCTGTGGTCACCCCATTCCATATTCCAGGCGGTGATGAACTTATTTTTAACAGGTTCTAGATTGAGAACTTAATCAATAAACAAAAATACTTTAGCACATGCTCAGCCAGTCATGTGGGAAAACATACCTTGTCATAAGCATTTTCCAAAAATTCAATGGGACTTTTTCCAAATGCGATTGCATGTCCGAGGAAAGGAATGCTTGATGAAATATAAGGTGGGTATTTCTGAGGATGTAAGAGAAAAGGAAATAATGAATTTTCTTCTGATAATAATATAATCATGTCCATTTACATAAACTAAACACAGAGGAGGCTTTATACATGTTTTAGGATTATAGAACAGTTTGGGTTGGAAGGGACCTTAAAGATCGCCTAGTGACAACCTCCCTGCCATGGGCAGGGACACCTTCCACTAGACCAGGATGCTCAAAGTCCCATCCAACCTGGCCTGGAACACTTCCAGGGAGGCGGCGTCCACAACTTCTTGGGCAACCTGTTCCAGTGCCTCGCCACCCTCACTGTAAAGAATTTCTTCCCAATATCTAATCTAAATCTACCCTCGTTCAGTTCAAAACCATTACCCCTCATCATATCACTGCACTCCCTGATAAAGAGTCCCTTCCCCAACTTTCCTGCAGGTCCCCTTTAGGTACTAGAAGGCTGCTATAAGGTGTCCCTGGAGCCTTCTCCTCCCCAGGCTGAACAATCCCAACTCTCTCAGCCTGTCCTCGCAAGGGATTTTGTTTAAGCCTCATACAGGTTAATTAAAACCTCACTAGGGTTTTGTTTAAACTCTTCTGAAAAGGCCAACTTTGGACAACTGATTATCTTTTTAAATTAGAGTAACGGTGAGCCACATTCAAAACCAGCAAAGGTTAAAATAAAATTAATATGATTAAGATTCTTGCTAACCTGCCTCTGAAAGCAGAGGAAAAGGACCTTGCCTTTGGACACAAAGCGGTCAGAAACAGAACAGTGAAGAGTTCCCCGAATGCATCAACCTTATTTTAGCAACGAGTTCCATACGTACGTCGGAGCCTT
>NW_010410734.1:0-258 GCF_000710305.1 Buceros rhinoceros silvestris | reverse complement strand
ATTTGCCCCCGCGCGGAGGACCCAGCCCCTGCCTCTACAGAGCCTTCCCACCTCTGCTGCACGGAGGCACCAGCCAACGCTCCCGCCCGCGGGGAAGCTGCGGGGAGCGCTCCTGGCTCGCCCCAGCCCGCTCCTGCGCGCTCGGAACTTAGCGCCCACTTCTTGGCGCTGCCCAAAAGCCTGTCCAGAGGTGAGCGTACCGCTGCTCATCCGGCCGCCCCCACCCCGGACAGAGGCCACCCGGCTCCGCCCGGCCCG
>NW_010410733.1:531-862 GCF_000710305.1 Buceros rhinoceros silvestris | reverse complement strand
GCCGCGTTTGCCCCCGCGAATGGAAAAGGGGGGGAGGGGCACCCAAGCCCCACCCCTGGGGGGGAGGGGAGGGGGCGTCTTGGCCCTCCCCCGCACCCCACAATCCCCCTTTTTACCCCCAAATTCTCCATTTTTACCCTTAAATCTGTTTTTTGCCCCAGAATTTTTTTACCCGTAAATCTCCCTTTTTGACTCTAAAATTCCTTTTTTGTCCCAATATTTTTCCATTTACCCCAAAATCTCCCTTTTTATCCAACCCCCCGTTTTTATCCCAAACCCCAGAATTTTTACGCCAAATTCCGCATTTTTATCCTAAAATCCACTTTTTGCC
>NW_010410733.1:0-343 GCF_000710305.1 Buceros rhinoceros silvestris | reverse complement strand
TTGCCCTGAAATTTTTGTTTTTACTCCAGAATTCCCAATTTTTACCTCAAAACCTTTTTTTATTCCCCAAAACCCCTTTTTATTTCGAATTTTCGTATTTTATGCTAAAATTAATGTTTTGCCCTGAAATTCTTTTTACCTCAAAGTTGCCCGTTTTTACACAAAACTCCATTTTTTACCCCGAAATTCCCTTTTTTACCCCCAAATTCCCAATTTTTGCTCCAAAATTTCATTTTTTATTCCCAAAACCCTTTTTTACGCCAAAATTCCCCATTTTAACCCCAAATTCCTGATTTTTATCCCCAAATCCCCCATTTTGTGCCCGCAACCCCCCCGCTTCCCC
>NW_010410732.1:8214-10437 GCF_000710305.1 Buceros rhinoceros silvestris | reverse complement strand
ATTAATAGATCCATGCTTTGAAAAGGGGGGAAAAAAGAGGTTAACAGGTGTGAATAACAACTTCAGATGCTGTCTGCATGCAAAGAACACTTAGACAGCTAATACAGGCTGCTCCAAACTGACAAAAGGAAAAAAAAAGAAAACTTCTTTTTTTTTAAATTTAGATATGATTAAACTTTACAAGAAATTTTCTTGCTTTGATGTTACCAGTAACATTAACAAGTCGATTTCTTCTTAACCAGTACCAGTCTTCAAGCCTGAGAGGAAAAAGCCAGCCTGTTCGTGTTTTAAGCTTGTGCACCAAAAGCGTATTTTAACCTGAACTAACAAGGATCTGTAATGGTCTTGATTGGCTGAAGACTAAACCAAGTATAGCTACATGTGCTGCTCATGGGGGAACTAGGCGAATGTGTTAGGAAACATAATTCCTTCTAAATACTACAGAAAAATTTCCCAGAAAGAAATGCTGCTGTTTCAATGTCTGTCCTTTATTTATGTTTGGGCAGCTTTTCTTTTTTGCCATGAAGCTTTTAATGTCTTTCTCTAGGTTTCTGGTTCCAATTTCAAGTGTTATCTGCAATGATATCGCTGCTTACATTTTTGGATTCTTCTTTGGAAGAACTCCATTAATTAAGGTACGTACTAGGTGCTTCCTCGCTAACAAACTTTTACAACTTACAGCATTTTTGATACTTGTTCCAAAAAATCCGTTCATGGAAAAAATACTTTCTGCTGTACTGCATGATACACATCTTTGCAAAAAACCAAACTGACTACCCTGTTACTGGAGATCTGTAAGTAGAAACTGGGATTGGAGTGAATGTAACATCCACATTGCAGTATAATACAGTTTGAGCCTATTGCATCATTATTTATAATTGCTTTCTTCTTGGATTCGTAAGCGAGTTTAACTGCATGCTTACTGTACAGAAACTGTGATTTGAAATAAACCACTAGGTCACACAGGTCTGTTCCTCATTTGGTCTCACTGACGTTGCACTGAGAAGGGCTCAAGTAATAATCTTCTATTCTAGTAGAATATGCAAGACCCCACAGAAAGCCATGAGTTGTTATTTTCATGATGTTGCCACTCTATTAACTTCTGGGTATTTAGTCGGCTCTGATATTGAACTGCTCCGAAATTGAAAACCTGATAAAATGTGATGAAGAAAATACCTTGCTACCCTGGTCTCTCCAGGCCTGCAGTTGTTTGCTCTGTTGGTTTGCCAGTCTGTATGTGGGAAGCCAGGGTATCCCCCGGCACTTTGCCCCCTTCCCGGGGATAGGTCCTAGTCATATTCCTCCGTTTATCACATTCAGTGGCTGCGGCTGCTGACATTCAGTATTTCACACATACTTTTGAAAAACCAAGTAGGAGCTTAATTTTCACAAACAAGGTCCTGAAATAGAGTAAGAAAGGGTTCAGTGATGCGACTGATGAGGCTAACGCTGTCTCTTTTGTGCCTAGCTGTCTCCCAAGAAGACCTGGGAAGGATTCATTGGAGGCTTCTTTTCCACAGTTATATTTGGGTTTATTGTAAGTAACCAGAGGACTTTCCTGTACAAGTTCGGTCATCAACTTTCTGTTTTTCCTTGAAGTAAAATTACTGACAAATTTGATAATCTCAAACTGCTAAAAGTCTAAGCGTTAGTGGGGAGGTTTGACTAGAGAATTCTGACAATTGTAACTACCTGGAAAGGCTAGGCAAGGCTTGCACATCTCCTGGATAGTTATAATGACCATTTTTGCCACTATGGTTCCTGTAGCTGGAATTGTTTTATCTATTAGTTGCATCCTTATTTTGAAACTGAAGTTTATGGATAGCATTATTTATGATTTGTAACGTAGTGTTTATGTATTACATACTTTATAATGACATTTCTTTTGAGAACTAGTTTACACTGATGGTGTCCATAGAAGATAATAAGAGCAGTGATGTTCTGATAAGTAATTTATCACCGAGGTCAGCAGAACTCCTAACGGCCAAACCTGGCAGAAGCGATAGCTCAAGTTTTAATGGAGAAGTGAACTGCAAAGAAATGATGAGTGGCTACTGTTTTGGGACTTTATAATGCAGAAATGTCCAGTAGATATGAGTCTGAGAGAAAACAAGTTTGGAAATCATCGCTAAGCGCATTGAATGTCTACATTTGTCTGTCTTGTTGAGGCATTCTCCAACTTAAACAGGGTGATTTTGTTCCGTTTTGGGTCTCTTTGTTATT
>NW_010410732.1:518-8064 GCF_000710305.1 Buceros rhinoceros silvestris | reverse complement strand
GATGACAAAGCCATCCATTACAATATGATCTTTGACTGTAACAACAAGAGCCTATTTCAGGAGTCCTTGTTTTGCTTTTCAGTTTTCCTATTTTTTGGCGCAACATCAGTACTTCGTCTGCCCTGTGGAATATAACAGTGAAACCAACAGATTTGTGACAGAGTGTGAACCTTCGGAGCTCTTTCAGATGAAGAAGTACTCTGTTCCACCATTGCTTCAGGCTGTGTTGGGATGGGTAAGGAAACAACCAAGGCTTTGGTTAAAATTGGAGTCGTACTTCCCAGCTTGAGCGGTTTTCTCAACTTTTTAGGAGGGCTTATGAATGTGGGCAGGGCTTGAAGGGTGAGAACTGAATCGATCTCATGAGCCTCTCTGTTGCTCAGGTGGGGGAGGTGATCACTCACAAGAACTGAAATGCATTGCAGGAGTCACCCAAGGAGACCTGCCCATGTTCTTGTGGCCTGTATTCTCTTCATGCTGGAAATGGACGTCACGTTTTTCAGACAAACCTGTTTTTGAAGAGTAACCTTTAAATTTTTGTGGAAAGTGGACAAAGGCTTGTTATAGCCCATATTAGTAGCAAGCTTAATTGTGTAAAACTTCATTCTGTTTTCAGCTGGTGTGTAACTGCTGTTAGGATTGGACTTGTACTTTCTTCACTACGTAGCACCTTGAGTGTTAGTGCTGTTACTTCCAGTAATAGTTCCAAGTGAAGTAGTCACCAACCCTTTTCCTCACACCCGGCCTGCAAATTATTTTAAGTGAGTTTTTGTATCTTTGCCTGTCAGGAAGTAGGTCATCAGTTGTCCTACTATACAAAGCACTGATTCCAAAGTCACAAGCTCCAGACGCGCTCAAACAGAAGGAGAACACCTAACAGAAACGAAGCAGTCTGTCATTAGCTTTCCTTTAGGGCAAAGAGGAGGTGACCGGGATAAGTGCAGAACAAGCAGGTTCCGCCGCGCTCACCTCGCCTGTGCAGAGGCTCACCATGAAGAGTGAGTGCACAGCACTAGGGAAGGCAGTGTGCTTCACCTCTGGTTATGTGGGTGTCACACCGAAGGTGAAAAGTTGATGTCGTTACATGAAGAAAGCACAAACTGGAAACTGCAGCAACCAATCCTAAGGTTAAAAGTCATTAGTGGCTACAGCTGGTACCTTGGAAAAGCAAGATTGCATCTAGAAGGAGCTCTGATATTTTTATACCAAATGAACATACTGTTGCTTCAAGGACCCTGGGGTCGATTACATTTTAATAAGGATTTTCCTGCACAAAAACATAATGTGGACCGAGCCAAGAGAAATCTTACTATGTCCGGCTATATTTTGTATTCTGGTAAAGGGCAAGGAGATGGGAACACCCAGCTCTGTGCCAGTCTAGTTAAGGCTAAAATGCGATGGTAGTTCCTTGTGCACCTCTGAAGTACTTTTGCCAGGCTCTAACAAGCCTTTTGAGGAGACATTTAGTTTTTACACTCCTTATAGAAAGTCAAATTGTTTGGGCAACAGCCTGGTTATGGTTTTCCCTTTGTTACTCAATTCCTGATGTTCTCTCTTACAAATATGACCAGATGCTATGGTTGGGAAACATATTGCTTGGTGCCAAAAGATGTCAAGCCTTTTGTTCTCCCAACAAAATTGACTTAATTCCAACTCAGAAACTTTTCTGTTTGACCAACTGAATAGTTTAGCCTAAAAGAAAGGTGTCTGAAGATAACTGCACAAACTGGTCAAGAAGTTAATTAGTGTTGGCCAGCTATGATGCAAATCAGAAACGCAAGGTACAGGAGTTTTCAGCTACAGATGGTGTTTAGCAAAACTTGCCAGGTGAGGTGTGCTCTGCCGTCAGGGATGAGGCCACTACAGCATTATCTCAAGGACCGGAGCTTGTACCATTGACTTGAAAGTGCTCAAAGCTAAATTATGAAATAAAACCTCAAAACCAAAAAACCTAAGCAAACCAAAAAACCCCAATTAAAAAACACCCAACAAACCCAAAACACCCCAACCAACCAAAGAAATCCCCTGTTGCTAATGAATCCTTTTAAATCTTAAGCACTTAGATGGATGACAAATTTCGGGTGTGTGACCAGAGTGAGGTGAACAATATCGGTTTAAAAGCAAACCCAAAGGTAGGGAGTAGGGTAAACCTACCTCCCATTATTGCTGTATGTTCAGAAAGGTGTCAGTATGGCAGACCAGAGCAAAATTAGTATCTGCCTTGTGAGAGCTCTTGAAAGAAGTGACAGTGAATTCTGTGAAGGTGAGAAGTTTGAGGAGAGCATTGGGCCATCAGCTTTCCACAGGACTTTGTGGAAAGCTCCTTCATTTACAGAAAATTGAGCTGGAAAAGCAAAGCCAGGAAAGACTAGAGTGTCCCATGGTACGTTATGGAATTTGTAGTTGTATTCCTTATGATCAGCTGAAGGATTGGCTGCAAGTCACATCACCCGTGAAGGTTAACTGCTGTAGCAACCCCGAATACCTCATCCCGTTCACATGACCAGACCTTCCCGCAGGTTTCCTCAGTGTCTCTGCTTTTCCTTTATTCACAGTATTACCTCGTGTCAGGAAAACCAGAACTTTGTGGAAATCTGCTCTGTAACAGCCCCCTTTAAAAACATTTAAGATGCAAATACCTACAATCAACCATACTGAAACACAATGATAATTATTTTTCTTCTAGGAAACAGTGAATATGTACCCGTTTCAGATGCACAGCATTGCACTGTCAACATTTGCCTCATTAATTGGGCCATTTGGAGGATTCTTCGCCAGTGGGTTTAAAAGAGCTTTCAAAATTAAGGTGTGTAAAACTGTAAGCCAGTTTTGTTCTGATTTTCTCTTTGAATTAGATAAATTGGTGGGTTGGATTTGGTGGGGTTTTTTTAATCATTCACTGTAGTGTTGGAAATCTAAGAATAATTTGTTTTCATGTTTTGGTTGATAATTACTCTTCCAAGTCATGATGCAGAAGTTGTTTAGACGAGCAAGATATGAGATATTATACTTGACAAGAAAAGCAAGAAGCCGAAGAAGCACCGTCAGTGGTTTACCCTTCAGATTGTGGCTGGCTGCGTTTTACCAATAGGATTTGTGTCGTATGCAGACACCGACGTGCCAGGCTCACCAAAGCGCGAGATATTTGGCTGCCTTTGCCCTTATAGTGCTGTTTTTGCAACAAGTCTGTGCTGGCTAGTGATGCGACGTGCCAGCCTCGGTTTATTGCAAGGTGTGCGCCGTCGCTTGTGACAGTGTTGTCCCTGGCTGGTAGTAAGCGGGAGCAGGAATATTGGCAGAGGGCAGCCCCAAATTTTCTCCTGACCTTTATGTCTTGGTAGGACTGCTATAATTCTTACCCTGTTGCTTCTTGTTGTTCTTCTTGTTGTGTTCTACGCACACCTGTTTAAGCACGCGCTTCGCACAGAAGCCTATAAACCTCTCTGTGCTGAACACGTGCTTGTACTTAACCCTCTTTGTTCTGCTGGTCCAAGCAGCTTGTCCAGCACTCTGCTAGCTGCAGCCTCATGTGCCATCGTCCCTGCACGTCCAGGTTATCAAAAGACTGCGTGAAGATCTTTGGGGGGAAAAAATGCTTCTGAAAAGCAGCACTTATTGTTAAAGTGCAACACTAAAAAGTAGATTTGGGTTTTTTTAATACTTCTGAGTCCCAAGGTGGTGAGCGAAGGACTGTTGGGAAGATGGGGATATTGTGGAGTTTGTTACTGAAGGCAGCACCTAGGTTAGGTTAGACACTTCATGCTTGCCCAGTGCTGGAGAGCTGGAGTGGCACCAGCACAGGACTAGTTAACTTGCTGGCAGTTGCCCCAATGGCTGAGGTCAGGGTTTTCACCCAGCAAGTACACGAGTGAGTGTGGGTGACAGAAAGGCTACATGAGGGTAGTTTGACTGATAAAGCTGTTCTACAGGCAAGATCAGGTAACAGAAAAGTAGTGTATCAAGCTTTGTTTGCATCAGAAATATTTTTAGTGATGATTTTTTTGACTACAGTGTTTTTTGATTCTATTAAATATATTTATATTGTATGGACACATTATGGTTTTCAACTACGGTTACCAAGAACCCGGTGAAATAAACATCAGGTGAATGGGCAGTGTGACCTGCAAAGCCAGTGTTAGGCAGCGGAAAGAGTCCTCCCATTATTTCTCTTGCAGCAGATACACATTCCCCAGTATCGAGTGTTTCAGCAGCAGCTACCGTTAGAGGACGATGCAATAACAGCACTAAAGAGGGGAATTAGAGTCTGCAGAGGCAGGAAAGGACAGCCACTAGCTTAAGAGGCTTGCTACAAAAAGAAGTGCTATAGGCATGCACGTGTACCGGCAAACCTGCACCACACCTACCGGTGTCCTCTCGGGTGATACTGTGGACAGGTTGCTTTGTCTGCGTTTTCTTCTCACCCCTTGATTCACTTTTGCGGTTAAAAATTCCTTTGGCAAAGGAGGCTCTTGCTAACTTTTGGCTCAGTGCAGTGGAACCGTAGCTTACTCGCAGCCTTAACGTTCTGCTGTCAAGTGACGCGTTGTTAGTGTGCTTCATGGGAACCACTGTCCATGATTTTCTCCTTTTTTTTTTTTTGTTTTCCCCTGTCCATTCTTCACACCCAAAAGGATTTCGCAGATACAATCCCAGGGCATGGTGGGATAATGGATCGCTTTGATTGTCAGTACTTGATGGCCACTTTTGTTCATGTCTACATCACCAGTTTCATAAGGTATGGGCTTTTCACAATATTAGCTACTTAAGCTTGCACAGGAGCTCTGCCACAGTTACTTCATACGAGTTACATTCTGCACTGTTAGCACAGAGGAGATTGCAGGTTTCTAAATCTGATTTATGCAATGATTTCAAATATAGAACTATTAAGAAAACATATGTCACTGCCAGATTCAAGCTATACCATAATGTTCTGGTGACGGCTGTTAAAGGTAACCTGTGTACCCTAAATACCAGAAGGTTTTGTGTGGCGGCCTCTCAGAAGTTTTACTAGAGTTCACTAATTACAGGGGGGTGTGGGGATGGGGTTTGAAGTGGGAGGGTCGCTGCAGCTACTGCTTTGCCTGTGTGGTTCCTGAAGTGCCTGTAGGTTGCGAGACTGCAGTTCTTCCTGTAAGTTGCAGTATTTCTCAGCTGCTTGACTTGGAATTTTCCATTTAAGATGAAAACATGATGGTTAGAGAGAGGAGACAGCTCCTTAAAAATACTGCTCATCTTCCCTGGACCACACCAGCTTTCAAGAAGAAATCATGGGAATGAGAATTCTCCTACAGCCAGTTGTTTTAGGTTCTGGGGTAGTGAGGGGATCAAGGAGCTGTAGGTGTCCAAACCAATACATGCCCTTAGTTTTGTGGATGCATGTGGCTAAATAATATTAGGTACCTAATCAGCAACAGATTCTTCGCCTCATATTCAGCCCATCTTAGGAGCAAACTGTAAACGAGTGACTAGCGAAAAATGAGGCTGCTATTACAAAAACCTGGTTTAATTTTCAGTTTTCTTTACCAATACGGCCAACTTCCCATGTGGTTCAATAGTACACAGCTCATCTGCCAGCAGATACTAAGCTAAAAGGGATATGTTGATGAAAAAATGTTGATTACAGTGATTAAGCGTGAATTGGAGAATGTTATTTGTTGTAAGACTTCTTAATAGCCCTTTTGACAGCAAATACGAGAAACGCCTTTTAGTTTCTGTTCAGATTGAGCTGAGCTATGCTTTTCCAGTAATGCTTGCCCAGGCATCTTGAGGAATATAGACTGGGAGAAATCCATAACTTGGTGTCCCCTCAAAAAGGGAAGGCATTGTTTGTGCAGCAAGAGGAAAATGGAAAGCTTTTAAAAGTTTCTTTAGTGGTGTTGCTCACAAAAAAATTTTCTTTTTTCATTGACAGGGGTCCAAATCCCAGCAAATTACTGAAACAGCTGTTGATCCTTCAGCCTGAGCAACAACTAAGTGTGTATAAAACCCTGAAATCTCATCTCATCGAAAAAGGGATCCTACAGCCATCTGCGAGAGGGTAATTTGTCGAAACAGAGGACTAGAAGAAACCTCCATTTACAAGAAGTCTGTGGAAAAGCATTGCAAATGTGCACATAGGTAATAGCTAACGGAAGAGTAGTCGGAGATCGGGAAGAAGCGAATGTTTCCTGAAATGAGTGTGAATGCTATGACTTCCTGTTAGGACACGGGAGATCTCCAACTCCTCAAATAATTAAAACGCTTGCAGAGTAATGGTACACGTGCTGTATATTTTAGTTCCTGAAGCGGATGGCAGCAGTCTTCCTTCAGCACCCAGCCTGGCAGGCTTTGTATTTAAAAAAAAAAAAAAAAAGAAGTAATAAAATTCACCATTAGTTTTAACTGAGTTATTTAGTATTGTGTATCTTAGTGACACTTTTTTTGGTCTCCAGTGGTTACTGAAGCATAAACAGATGAGGCAGGTGGTCACTTTATGTAGCCCAGAGCCGAAGGTTGAACTTAGTGCTGGTTTTAATTAAACAGCTTTCTTATGAAACTGTTTCATGCTTCCAAGAGGAAAGTACCTTTACAGAAGCATAGCTGGGCTGTTTGGGTTGTGGAGCTGCTGGTTTTTTGGTTAATGTTACGGATTATAAACAAGCGTCTAAATCCAAGAGTAGAGATTACCTGAGGAAATGAGATTCTTCAGTCCAGTAAACAGACTGGGGGAACCTGGAGTTTAAGCCCTTGGTTTCCACGGCCTGGTTGGTGTCTGAAGACAGAAATTCAAGCCTTATTCCTTGTGCCTCTTAACTACCGTGTAGAATGAGGGTATTGCCTTCTTTTTAAAAAAAGTGCTTTGAGGTCTTGACTAAAAAGTGAAGTTTAAGTGCTGTTTTATTAACATGTCACTCAATGAAGGCAGAAACTTTTATCTCATGAATGTGCACAGTGCAAGACAGGATGCGTGGTTCTTCTGCTATATGATAGTATTTATTAAGAAGATCCTCAAGCAGCCTTGGGTAACCACGTAGGTGTTTGAATGGAGAATTTTTACGTAAAGCAACTATTCTGTAGACTTAGTGGGGCCTATGAGGAAAGCTGATGCTCTGTAATTCTCAATCCTAGCTGTTTTCTACCTTTTTTCATCATGTGACATGTCTTGATGCAAATAAAAATATAAACCTTTTTTTGAAATTACAGAAACGACACCTGTACAAACAGAAAGCACAAATGCCAGTTTTGTTTTGGTATACTGTAACTTGATACCATTTAATTTTGTGTATATAGATATAAAATACTGAAGTGTGTGTATGTGTATATATATATATATATATATGGTGAAAAGTTTAAATAGTTGGTGCTACTTGAGGGTAAAACCATGGAGGAAATCACTAGGATGGGTGATAAGCTGTATCTGTGAAATTCAGGCTGTCTTTTGTGGAATACCGCGCAGCTGAGACCACTGTGCACTCTGTTTTGCACTTAGGCCAGGGCAGTATGCAGAAAAGCACCCCCGCGCCCCGCGGCTGTGGAACAGCTCCCAGGTAATTCCTGTTGATGTCGG
>NW_010410732.1:0-260 GCF_000710305.1 Buceros rhinoceros silvestris | reverse complement strand
TGTGCAGCTTGGCTCACTAACGGGAGGGGACTGAGTTTCAGCCCTTCGAGCCCGAGGTTAAAAGGCAGCACAGCCAGGGCGTGGGACACGGAGGACAATGCTTTAAAAAGAAGGGAAGGGAAAATGAGAGGATGAGCAAAGTAGCATAACTGGAAAATAACTTTCAGATGAGGCTTTGGTTATGTACCAGGCTTTGGTAGATGCTTGTGAAAAACCACAGGCATACTGAAGCTGGTATATGTTTATCCTGGGTATTTAAA
>NW_010410731.1:1895-2136 GCF_000710305.1 Buceros rhinoceros silvestris | reverse complement strand
CAGCGCTCTCCTCCCCCTCCCTGCTTGCACCGCTGTCTGCGCCGCTGTCTGTGCCACGGGCAGTGCGCGGAGAGCTATCTCCCCTCCGTCACTTGCCACTTGAACGTGAACTCGACGGGTGGAACAGGGACAATAAATATCCATCCATCTGTCCCTCCCCTCCGCCTCCCCCGCACACGTGTTACCTAATATCGACCTTTCACAGATAAAAATACCTGTGGCTACCATCCGCACGGCTGGC
>NW_010410731.1:533-1742 GCF_000710305.1 Buceros rhinoceros silvestris | reverse complement strand
CCCGAGGTTCAAAATGACACCGAAGCTGGCAATTTTACAGATAAACAAATAAATGAATAAATAAAAGTACTAATAACGCTCAGATTTGGGGTGGCCTCTACGGCCACGGAGGTGAGACCCGGCGCCGGGATTAACATAAATAAATACATGAAATACATCCATTTATTCGTCTGCTCATTTCTTCCCCACCTTCGTTCTACTTATTTTTTTTTCCCAAATCTTGAAATACTTGGGCTCCTCTAAACCGAATACTCAGCACTTTACAGTTAGATTTTCTCTCTAGTCTCTTCAGCCCTATCAAAACGTAAATAATGGGAATTGCATATCGCTCTATACAGGTGTTGGCATTATTTTCGTATTGTTTTAGAAGATTGGAGAAGGACATATAGAAGAACATCTTTCTTTCTTTATTCTGCACCCCACTCTCCTTCGTCCTCCACCACCCGCCCCCCCTCATCCCCCCGCAAGAAAAACGTAGAATCGCAAAAATATATTAGCTGAAGTTAACCGAACTTTGCCATGAGATAATTTTCTTTTTTAATTTTTTTTTTAGTTCGGAAAAAAGCTAAATTTAGACTTTTCTGCCTACACACACACACACAAATCGTAATTTGTATTCCTTACACAAGAGCTTCCAGTACGGATTCACCCACACGGTACACCTCCCTTGGAAATAATAAAGAAAACCCAAAGCCATGCCCCTTCCTTCTGGTTAAGAACATCTGCCCTGATTAGAATTGGAAAGGTAGAAACCAAGAGGAGCTGCAAGAGACGAGGGGGCCGAAAACTGCAGTACTTTCGACCAGACTTCAAATAATCGGTAAATGGTGAGATTTCCGGGGAATGATGCACAGCAAACTCTTTGTTAGGAGCGTTTTAGTAAGGGTGCGGAACGCCGAGTTCAGCTCCAGCCCGGGATGAACGGCCAAAGTAGCTGATTTCCGCGCACGGCGTGATTTTGGATGTCAGCACTGACAGAAAGGCAATGAGCACCAATTTTCGCGATGGCTTTTCTGCTCTTTTATTTTCGTTGTTATACCTCGGCATAAAATAACCCATCAACAAAGGCGACGTTTGAAAAGCGCGGTTATTTCACTGTTTTATATAATTACGACCTCACGGAGAGGATTAAATCTGCTGCTTGCCTTTTTTTTTTTTTTTTTCCTCTTAAACCCAGTTCAGAGGCGCGGGATTTATTTTCCCCCCTCG
>NW_010410731.1:0-266 GCF_000710305.1 Buceros rhinoceros silvestris | reverse complement strand
GTGCGCGGGAGTGGGCGGGGCTTCGGCACCCCCTCCTCGGTCCCGGCTCCAGTGGCGGCGGCGGCGGGACAGCGACACCCGCGGGCAAGAGCGGGCAGGAGCAGGCAGGAGCGTGTAGGAGCAGACAGAAGGCAGAAGTGAGGAGAAAGGAGAAGGCAAAGACCCCGCGCTCCCCAAATCCCTGCCCCTCTCCGCCGTGTCTGGGCTCTGTTCCATAAATTAAAAACAAATAAATAAATGAATAGATCTGGCGGGAATGAGGATGA
>NW_010410730.1:0-942 GCF_000710305.1 Buceros rhinoceros silvestris | reverse complement strand
GGTACAAGAAAGGGCGGCAGGTGAGTGCCGGCCCCCCCGCCACGTCCCCTCCACCGCCCTTGGCCTCCCACCTACCACGTGGTGGCACTTGAAGGCTTTCATGACGGAGGCCTCGTTGAGGAACTCGATGCGCTCCCGCATGGTGGCCAATTCATTGACCGTCTTCAGGGCCACCTTGGTTTCCTCGCCCTCAGCGACCAGCCCCAGCGCCAGCCCCTCGTACACCATCCCGAAGGAGCCCTGCCCCAGCTCCCGGATCACTGTGATCTTCTCCCGTGACACCTCCCACTCGTCAGGCATGTACACTGGAGGGCGAGGGGGGACCACCCCATCACCATCCCTATCCTCGTTACCATCATTGTCACCATCACCATCACTGTCACCATCACCATCACTGTCACCATCCCCATCCCCATCCCATCTCCATCACCATCTCATCTCCATCTCCATCATCACCATCCCATTCCCAACCCCATCATCTTCTCCATCTCCACTACCATCCCGTCTCTATCTCTATCTCCATCCCCATCTCCATCATCTCCATCACTATCCCATCCCTAACCCCATTATCTTCTCCATTGTCATCTTCATCCCCATCCCCCATCTCCTTATCTCCATCACCATTCCATCCCATCCCCAACCTACCATCATCATCTCCATCAACTTCTCCATCATCATCTCCATCTCTATCCCATCCCATCCCATCCCATCCCCACCAGCACGGCCCCAGCATGGGCAGGGAGCAGCAGCCCCCACGGGGACGCCCCTGCCTGTCCCTACGTACTGTCCGTGCTGAAGTACTCGGGGTTGACGGAAGCATAGAGGGTCCCGCTGGGGTACCCGCCGTTGCTCCTGCGAGGGACGGGCATGGCTCAGAGGGCGGGGCAGGGGGGAGGGCATGATGCCACCTCCCCAGTGCCCTCCCCCAGCCCCAGCTCAGCT
>NW_010410729.1:15625-18423 GCF_000710305.1 Buceros rhinoceros silvestris | reverse complement strand
TGGGACAGGTCTCAAGTTACGTCATGTGTGCTTTCTGCGCACCACAGGATTCCCACAATGCCTACCTGAGCAGAGGTTCCCAGGAGGAGGACTTGAGACTCGTCTGTGCATATAAACGTTGTTTGCAACTCTATAATTTTGTTACAAATATTGCATTTTTTTTATTAAAATTAAAAAAAAAAAAGGATGGGCTTGGACTGACTGAAATTATTATTCATGTATTTGGAACTCCTTTAGCAGAAGTAGAGGGGAATTGTTAGAAGCTGAAAAATTTCACTTGTTTCTGGGTTTTAATTTTGTTATTTCAGTTCTTTTAAAAAAAAATCAGGGCAAATAAAATTTAGGCTAAATGTAAACATTTATTTTTATTTCTGCTTGGTCAAGACTGTTCCCTTGGCTTTGCTTTGTTCATTTGACTAATAGTTGTAAAAGGTGACAAGCTTTTCAAAAACATGTTAGCACCGTGTCAACACTCTATCACCAGTATTCTCATTAACTTTTTGGTAGAACTGGCTGAACAACATTAATCAAATTATGCATAAGAAAATTTATTTTAAAAAATCCAATCCCTGTGAACTTTTTTCCTTCAGTTTCAGCCAGAAATAGAAATGGACAAGCTTTGTGAGCATATCAGCAAAATATTTCAGTAGTTTTAAATTAAATATTTTGTTTTGCTTTTGGACAAACTACACTAGGATATCTTGTTAAAAATGTTTTCTGAGTCTTTAACCCATTTTTTATTTTAAAGAAAAATAAGTGATTGAGTTCTGCCTAAATATGCCAAAGCTCTGTTAAATGTGGATTTATTTTGTTTTATTAATTTTTCTTGTCATTACATTTCTATAAAGCAGTTTTTGCAACCGATGTTTTTTGAGAATGTCACTTCTAGTCCCTGTAAAAATTCACTTTCTAAACAATCCTTTTGGTGGGATTAGAGGAAAATGCTATCATTTGTAGAAGAGCCCTGTATCATATTACAAATGTTCACTCCTATTAAGCTTTTTACTGTTGAGAACTAGAAACACTTGCAAATGGTCAGGAAAGATACAGGAACACATATGACACACCTAGCAGAACTAACAAGCTAAGGCTGCTTCATAACGAGCTCTAAAGCACGTGGGAAGTCAATCCAATCTCCCTGCTTTGGGTGAGCTGGTGAGAGCATTTCACTCACATTACCGCCAAGTGTTTCCTTTCATACATGTTGGCCCAATCAAGTTTCTAGCAATTCTTCTGGGAGTCAAAAAAACAAAGGTGTAAAGTCTAATGAAAACTCTGAGCTGGGAATGGCTACAAGATAAGAGAAAATAACTTCAAAATCAAAAGAGAGCTGAAAGGGAGAAGGAAAAAGAGGGCAAGAGGAAAAAACAGGAAAGGGGAAAGGGAAAAAGGAGAAAACAATAGGGAAGGGGAAGGGAAGTCATGCCATGCCCTACCATTTTGGAACAGAAGACAAACAGAAGATAGAATACCTGTTTCTCCATCCTTCTTCAGAACCCATCCCATATGGTGCTCAGCAAAGTCTGACTACCTTTTTAAGGATTTACCGAGGTAAGGACTACTGGTTTGTTTCCAAGAGCAGAGAGGCAAATATGGTGCCTTGCAACCAATGAGAGCACAGAAAGGGTTATAGTGTAAGTGTAAAGACCAGAGAGAGAACAGAACCCAGAACCAGGGGCATTGCTTAGGTAGTGATATGAAGGAAAGGTTGCTGGCAGCATCTTGGAGAAAGCGGCTACGTGTGGGCAGAGGGATGTGGCATAAATAAGAGATCTTTGGGTGGAAAGATAAAGAGGATAGGAAGAAGTTCTGGGGTCAGAGGGCTTGATGTGGAAAAGAAGCTGCCCGTATTAATAGTTACACAGATATTCATACACCTGTAAGTGGAATACCCATTTTGGGGTTGGAGGTGTACAACAGGCTACTCTTCCTCTCATCACCCTTGGTAGCAAGAATACTTTTTTGTGCTCAAAATGAACAGAGCCCAGTATTCTCACAGGCAGTGTCCCAGCTGTCATTACCTTTTAGCTCACACATCCTAATAGGGCAGTTCCTACAAACACGCTTCATAAAAGGAAAGTAGCGGGGGAGTTGAACACCACAGGGGTAGATACATAAGGAATAAAGGAAACAAACACCAAACAGAAAATTAGAAGAATTTGTATTTATCTTTTTATTTTTAAAGACTGAGAAATTTGAATGGTTAGAGGAAACTTGGATGAGAGAGAGGGGACAAGCAACAGAAATCTGCAGGAGATTCATGGAAGGATGTGTTCAGGAGGATGTTTATACTTCAATCATCACGAGGAGGGTGTGGAGATACAGGCTGGAGACCGCTTTTTCTCCTCACTTTTCTTATCCAACTAGTCAACCAACAGCTCTTAGAGCTATTCCTTTCTATAGGAACAAAGTAACTCCTCATACTCTAACACACAGCTGACCTCACTGTTGGAGGCATTGGGCATCTCAGGAATCTCTTCCTCTGTAACATCTGAGCCTCCTCTCTGCAATGTGAAATTGGAGAAAACAGAGGTGGAAGTAAGAACAGGTGGAAATACAGGGAAAATAAAGCTGTCAGGCACAGGATTTAGGAGAGGAACAGCTTTACATTCTCAACAAATTTTAGTTAAATCACTACTTGATTGAGTAAAGAGAACTTATTCCTATTCATAAATCTTCCCATTTAATGAAGAAAAAACCCTTTTATATTTACACCGCTGTACTTCTACTTGAGTAAGAAAATCATGGTGTGATGCAACTTCCTAGTTCCTTATAGATGAAGAAAAATGCAAAAAACA
>NW_010410729.1:4992-15477 GCF_000710305.1 Buceros rhinoceros silvestris | reverse complement strand
AAGAATAAAAGTGAAGGTATTTGTGTAAGACATATCAGATTAAAGTTCAGTTATTTGCCATGCAATTTTCTTAAACCAGAATCTCCTCTCAGGCACTCTGATCTGCATTTCGACATGCGTCCTCTGAGACACTACAGTGATAGTCCTTCAGATATGGGGTCCAAAACTCAAAGACTGCTGGGATGGCTGAACAAGCAGGTATTTTTTCCAGGTACATTTTGGCTCACTGCATGTTGGGCCTAATTGATTTGGGTAGGAAATGGGCAAGATATTTTGCTCAGTTGGCTTCTGAGATCTAATAGCTGAAAGTTGAAATTCCTTCCACCTCAGCCAGTAAATGCAAAACTCCTTTAGAAGTGCAGCGATGTGAATTTAGCCCACTGTGTAACACATGACAAATTGATTTTCTTGCTGAAACACTACGGTAAGCAAAATACAAAGCAGAAGAAAAACCCTTAATATAGATCATTTGAAAGAGATTCACATTTTTTAGGATGTGAATGATTTTATTAGAATCTTGCGTTGCTGTTGTTGGGTTTCCCCTGCCTTCTGCCTTGTTATTAATAGAAGTTAAAAAATAAAAAGCAGAACTCCGATGTGAGAATTTGGGAAACAAAACTAAAATGACTGTGCTTAAACTCTATTGTCTTAAGCAGAGAAACAAAAAAAAAACCAAAAATCCCCTGCTCATTCCATCTGTAACTCAGACAGGTTCAGGCTAGCACCTGTCTTTAAGCAGAGGCAGACAGACTAACTGGCAGAAACACAAAACAAACACGTCTCCTTGGCTGGCTTTCCTTGCACTGTGATACCAGAAGGTGATGCTGGCTGCTGCGTTGCTACAAGAACCACAGGTTGTGACTCCTGCCAGCATCACTGCCCCTAGAGAATCCCTCTGCACTGGCACTGCTGCTCCCTCCACCATGGCCAAAGTCCACCAGCCTGGCTCCCCAAGCTTTCCATGTAGCTTCCATCCAGCTTGACACTTGCCCACAGTTGTCCTCACCTGATTCACATCTGGAGTGAGGCAGTTCCACACCAGAGAATTCCTCCTCAGCTTTGGTATTTCCCTTTGACAGAGAGCAAGAGAAGGGCCAGAGACACAGTGGGCACAAGAGAAACCCTGACCTGTTTGCTATGCAGAAATGCTTGCTAGACACAGAGGCGAAGTTATAGCAGCTTCATAATGACTTTCGCCTCCACAAAATAGAATCTTTTGGACAGTTGGACTACATTTTATCTCCAACTGATACCTAGAGTGGTGCAAAATTTAAGAGCTTGCCTTGTCATGTTTTATTATGACGATTTTGTGCTATTATTTCCAATATGGCCTTTGGCTTTACATCTGGTTTTCTGAAAAACAAGTGGAATTTCAGGGATTTGTTTTGTCTTTTACAATCCCGAACTTCCTAAGGGTGAGACTCACCTGAAACAGTTTGGAACATAAAGATGTTTCAGTCAGATGCCCTAATTTTTTGTAGGGCTTTTTAGCTTTTGCAGAGGTTTTCTTTAATCAGCCATATCATCTGCATAATTGACTAAAGACTTAGCTGAGAAACTCCAATGACTACTGCAAGACCAGCTGTGTTTCCGTTAGCAGGGATGGATTATGACGTAGATCTTGAATGCTCGTGGTTATCAGCGGTTTCTGTGGAATGAGGTTTGTATTTCATGGCTGTTTATTTAAGATTGCCAGTGAGGAATCTGGAGCAGATCTTTGAGTCAACGGGACCTAAGTAAGCATACACAAAAGAAAGATGTGTTCAGAGAAGTGTGGTTACATGATAAACTCTAGCACTCAAAAGTAGAGAATGGCAACGTATTCAGTGCAAATCTTGGACCATACTGCTCTTTCTGCTTCCCCAGCCATATATGCTTTTTTCTCCCTCCAGTAAACATCTGCCCCTTTCAGTGCACAGACTGAACTGTTTTACTTACACTCCTACTCCTTCCTTTCCTCTGCCTTCCAAGTAGATGAGCCAGGGTCCGCTTACCTGCCAAAATCAGGTGCAGCCACATGTGATATCTGATGCCACTGCTGATCTGTTCTCTTTCCACATCTTGTTTATTATTCATTGTCCAAAATGCGGCCCACACCTAGCATAATGCACATGACTCAAGGCCTTCCCTAGATACAAAATGATTATTTTCCTCCTGGGCTTTCCTGTAGCTTGCTGTAGTTGCCAAGTGATGCACAAACACCAATTAAGTTATTTTCACAACACGCCAGTGAGACAGCAAGGTATTATTATACCCAATTCAGAAGTGGAGAACTAAGGTATGAGAAACTGTGGTTCCACGTGTAAGCTATCAACACCTTTACACAATCTTGGACCACTCTTGGAACAGGGCTGACCTATTAACTAAATAAGGTAGGGTTACTTCGGAAAAATAGTATGGGACTGCGTAATGAAAGACTAAGTCATACCACATGTGCTCAATAGGGTCAGAAGAATGTTACTCAATCAGCTGTAACTCTGGCATTTCCTAATCATTCAAACTTGATTTCTGGTCCTTAATTACATCATTTTAATACAGCTAATATTTCCAAATTGTAGGACTAGCCCCCCACAAAATCAGAAAAAAAGGAAATTTCATTAGATCTCATTATCCTGATTTTCACACAAGTCATCAGAAGGGTGTGAGCCTGCAGCCTCACAGTATGGTCCTACTATACCTAGGCTGCTACAGACTGTGTGTCTGTGGAGGTCTAGACCCACCTGCTGTTAGCTAAAAGGTAATATGAGAGGATAACAACTGCACAGTTTATTTTCTGCGTTATCAGAAAGGGATCAATGAGCACCCGCAGTAGCTAAGGTCCATGCAACCACAACCTAAAGCAGCAGCAGTATTGCCTTTGTGTGTGTGTGTGTGTGGATGAGCATTAATTCCACAGATCCTGTTTTATCAGCAGGATTCATGGGATATTTTCATAACACAAGAGACACAGATATGATCAGTTTTATTCCCACCTTTGAAAAGAAAGGTGTTGATTTTCTCAGTCTCCCAAATGTGATCCTTGATGTTGCACTAGTACCTTGAACTATGTTGGTCATATACAGTTCGAGCTGCTTCTAATAATTTCTTAATAAAATACTGCAGAGTGCTTTCTCTATTTGTAAGTCATTGAATTCAAAAGTAGAATTCTCAGGTAATGCATATAGGATGGAGAGTTAAGGTTTAATCTTCTGGCAATTTCACTGAGAAATAATTCATAAAGCCTTTTGATTTGAAGACTTGGCTGGGTTCTGCTGGGGTGGCTCACCAGGTTTTCAAAGGATTAATTGTCCTATTTCAAAAGTCGCAGAATGTCTTGGAGCAATACTCTCTTGTGAAGAGTTATAAAGTAGGCAATACTGAAAACGAAGATGAAGGTTTGGAGCTCCTAAACTTGTGGAATCGACAGACAGAAATTCCGTTACTTTAAAACCTTTCTCCTACTACTTTTTTTATGTTTATAGTTAAGTTTTGTGAAAACTCTGCTGCATTGCTTGCAGTCTTCTAAAAGAAAAACCTGTGTTTTTCACATTCTCAGATCTACTAGGCAATCGCTGTGTAGAGAGTAATGTACTCCAGAACCTGGCCTAATTATAGGAGAGTTGAAAGATCTCACTTTATAAGAGATAAAGGTGTCAGAGACAGGAAACTGAATAAACACAGGGAAAAATATATTAGAAAATCATTATAAATCTAGTTATGTGCTACAGAGTGTCCCATCAGGCTCATGATTGCTCTAATTTCAGTTTGCTCTCATTTCAATGACTATTTTCCTGGACCTTTTCCCCTCCCCAGGTGTTTACTTTATATATTTTTGTCCACCCATTTCCAAGAGCTCAATTCTGTTAGCTGGACAGTCACTCACCTGCCTACATTTCTTCAGCTCACTGGAATCCAGTTGCAATCTGACTCCCTAAACGGCTTATTCAGTTTCACCTAGCAAGCTTGCATTTTTCCTCTTCTTATTGATATAGCTCTTCCTTTCCTACTGCCACTTTCATCCAGCTTTCAAATTTTTTACCTAAGCTTGGCCATTTTCTTGAGTAATCAGTCCCAGTCTTCAACTCAATGCCTACTCCTTTCTTATTCCTGGGAACTTCTTTCACACCCTTTCCTCTTTATCTCCATTGTAACCAACTCTTTATCTCCATTGTAACCAACCTCCTCACCCACACCTTTCCTCATTCCACTTAAACACACTCAACTGCAGACTAAAGAGGGACTGACTCCCATCCCATCTTCATTCAGGTTGCATTATTTCTTCCTACACAGATCCTGCGCCCTCTTCAGAACCCAGGGAAAAAGAAACGCCTTCCCTCATTTCAAGTATCCAGTTCTGGATAGTTACTGAAGAAAACCTAAAGCTGCTGGGAGGTGGTTCTGAGCCCACACGTTCACCACATACGGAACATTCAAGGAAGTCCATGGGAAAATAGAAAAGGTCTCCACTCCACAAACCACTTTTCCTTGAAAGGGCCAAACGTTTGCAAATTCTAACCTAAGAAGACATTAAGAAGACATGTCCAAGGCAATGTTGAATATCCAGTTTTCATACTGAGCTCATTCTTCAAGTGCAAGGAAGACAGGCCAACAGCATTTATTGCTGTGTAGATATGCACAGCTATAATAACAATCCGTTATATTTCAAGCACTATTATCATTTATAGACAGACTGGGGGGCATATTTTGTTCCTTAGTTTTTGTCTCAATAACGGTCAAACTTTTGTGACTTCAATATAAAAAATAATCCAAATCCAAGATTGACCCAGCTTCAGAAATGTGCACCTGAATGATTCATATTTGGCAAATTTAGAAGAAAATCAAAACACAGAAAAATGGAAGAGCAAGGCAAGCCCAACAATTGCTAAGCTTACCTTTAATAAAAGTTTATTAACCTTAATGAATCGTCTTGTAGAAACAGAGATTGTTTCCTTAAGTGAGTAATTTACAGGATTAACCTATTACAGGGAAAACTAGTTCATTTAGGAACCAGAGTATTTGAGAAAAGAAGTCATTTGTATGTGATGAATTATGGAAGGCTTTGCTCCGCATTGGGACAAATTGCACATTTCTCAAGAACTCGGTACCTGTTGTACATTTGGCAAAGCACACCCATTACTCACTGCTCTCTTTTCCTAGGACTCAGCATTATAGCCCCTGAAGAGAAGTCTGCTGGGGATACTTTTGAATGAACTTCTACAGACAAAGAAGTATCTGCACCTGAGTAAGCAAAATGGAGTGCTTGTCAGTAATCCGTTGATGAAAAACAAGTTCAAAAAGTTAGTATTGCAGTATTGACTGATCTGCGGTATTACTGTGGCATATATTCTACTAGTGGTGCTTAACACAACTGGAACTAATTGCTGTATCTTTTTTTTCCTTATTATCAGTCAATACCAGGCTAATGAGGCAATGATATAGGGCTAGTTAAAATAAATTGCAACAAATATCTACCTGCATATAAAAACATATATACTTGTTCTGTGTATGTTTGTAGATTCAAGGTAGTCTTTTATAAAAAAAAAACAACAAACTTCATTCACAAAAAAAAGTATGTAAGAAAAAACATATTTCTGATTATTTGCTAATTTATTCCTCAAGGAAGGTATTTTACTCCTTGTCACTGCTCTTGTTATATTTAGCAACTTCTGTGATTTAATTGTGGTTTTGGTTTATCATTCAGATGGGTGGCATGAGTCCAGTCTTCCAAGATGCAAGAATTTATCTGCATTTTTATGTTGTCAAGAGACAAATAAAGCAGTGAGTTCTACCTAAATTAGAAGCTTTGATTCCTTTTGGCAGCCAGGCACAAAGGTGAATTGGGATACTTTTAACGATATCTAGATAAGTCTTACATATAGCTTATGCATATCAACATTGTGACTGAGTGTACCAGCCTAGCCTGTGATTTGTGCCACACTAGTAATACATCCTCCTGATCCATTATGCTACATTATGCAAGGCTGGCCTTGAAAAGGGAACTGGGTGGTCTCAAAACATATGGGGTTATAGTAAAGAATATTTAGAATAGTTATCACTATTGGCTTTTTTCTATGCACTAAAAGATGTTTCCTTAGGACTCTTTTACCTTCATGTTTTCTCCTACTCATATGGCTGAGAAAATCCAGAAAAGTCTGCCAGCAGCTGGAGCTGTAGGTTTGTGCAGTAGCTTACCCATTAAAAGTCCTAGAAATACCTGTTGTCATTCTTTTTATTCTAAAATAACTCTCAGAACTACAGTCTACATGTTTAAAACAAAATTGAGTAAAACAGACGTAACACCGAATTTCGAAAACGTTACTTTAAAAATGCCAGCTCAGACAGATTTTCCCCTTGAATTTGCTTTGTTTGCAGACAGTGATTTGCAAGTCTTCTCCACAGCAATATTTATCTTATGAGCATAGAATCTTCAAGAGTTTATCAGGTCTGGTCCCTCTCTAGTGCTGATGCTGACATATTCACACTCTGGAGATCAAAGGGAAACACGTCTCATGGTACACCAGAGGCAACATCTGATTGTTTCAAACACCTCTTCCCAAAGAATGACCACCTCTTTCCAATTCTCAGAAACCACCTCTTGCATAAGCACTACATGGGTTTGCTCTTGGTGCTGTGCTTACCTTTAAAACACTCAGTGATCTCAAGTCTCGCTGAAGTGAGTGCTGAGTTGCACTTTGCTGCTAAGAGTGATCAAAGCCTGGCCAAAGGGAGGCCCAAACTGATGGTCAAAGTCATTATTAAGACTCAGACATTAATAATATTTATGAAACCTAGAGGTGCAGCCAAACCACACTTTCAGACACACAATATGAGTATTTTCCTTCATGTACAGTCCGTCAGTTCTCAGTTATTCAAGGCTGTCCATATTTAGGCTCCAGCTTAGAAAAACAATTGAGGCAAATGCTTAAATTTAGGTGTGTGAACATTTATTCTCAAATCACGCTGAAATATGTACTGTACTGTCCCTTATTATGAGGATTTATTCCCTCTTCTATCCTTTCTTAACTAAATTCTCTTTTCCCTCCCCTAAGATCCAGAGAAAAAGATTCGAAGGCCCTTGGGAGCTTTCTCAGGCTGAGAATTCTCAGGAATACTTATCTGCATTTCTAGCTTTGTCCCTCCTGTAAACATTTTTACAAATAAATTCTTACTCACCTGATTCTTGGGGTGAAAAAAAGGTCAGCAAAGTGGCAAGATACACTTACCCACTGTTTTCTTTTTCCAAACTTAGTTTTTTGCAAATAAATTATTTTTGTACAACGGTTCTATTTTTATTAGATTCTCCTACTGATTTTTTTTTTAACATATGCTGCTTAATTTTTCAGCTACAGGCTTCTCAATGACATTAGGCTATTTATACTATTTTGATTTTAATGTGTCAGTGTAAAGCCATAGCAAACTGGATATTTGAACCATTAGTATATCTTAGTTGCTACCCTAAGTCATTTATTTACCGTATCTACAGATTTGGGGTTTTTTTAAATAGGGAAACAAATCTTTACATTGTCTCAAGGAGGATTCTAAAGCTTGTCAATTAATTTAGATGTTACGAAGTTTGACTTCATGCCCTTGGGGTGCTCTGATCTTGCACAGAGCAGAGCAGAGCAAAGCAGAGCTTTCCAAAACAGGCTTGCTAACTTCAAAACCTCTCGTTGCTAAGAGAGAAAGTGAGTGTAGCCTGGTAAAAGCACGTTGTTTCAACAAATCCGTTTGAACTGGCAGCCAACATGTCTAAAGACAATAGAAGTAGTTTTAAGAAACACATACCAGATTGTTACATCAGCCTATTTTACTGGAGCAAGAAAAAAGTTCAAGAAAATTGAGGAAAACGGCAGGAAAAAAAAACTAAAACAAACCTATATCCTCTACTTATAGAGTTTGCAGAAT
The DNA here is from genome assembly GCF_000710305.1 of Buceros rhinoceros silvestris. Classification (NCBI taxonomy): domain Eukaryota; kingdom Metazoa; phylum Chordata; class Aves; order Bucerotiformes; family Bucerotidae; genus Buceros; species Buceros rhinoceros. Next base: position 7,593 of record NW_010410729.1, on the reverse strand, counting down.
GTAAATGTGTTCTATCAGTCAGAAAACTAATGGAGGTGAGAATGACTTACCCCAGGCTAACCATGTACAGTACATGCAAGTTCTCAAAAGAATTTCCAATTAAGCTTCTTTTTATTACCACAGAAACCAAAGGCTCCACTACTGCATGGTACATTGCTTTCAAGAATTGAACATTAATTTAGATCAGAGTAGGTATTCCCATCCCAGCTGGGAGGAATGCTACGCAGTATTGACCCTCCTCAAGGAACAGCATGTAAGTTCATAAAGTAATCCATACCTCACACCATGTACAGTTCACAAACAGCTACTGACCACCTGGATGTATCCCTGCACCATGGTCCTTTAATTCTTTTCTGTTTCTAGCCCATTAAAAATGAAACACTCCACAGTCTTGCATTCCGGTCTTCTTAAATACACCTTCTTCTGAGAAGCTAAGAATAAAGTAAAATACAAGATGATCCTCAGCTTTCACAGATTATAAAATGACAGATGATACTTATTGCATGAATGGGAATTAAAAACTCCTCACGTTTTGGAAGGTTCACAAATATGCTGTCACAATAAACATTATCTAGTCCATGTTTAACTAATGGTAATGGAATATAACTTGTTAATCCCCACTGGGACATGGGAGAAAGCAAAACTCTGGCTCTTGATTAAAGAATGCTCTTGATTTTAGAAAATAGGTCTTGATTCAAGATCTTATATTTTAGAATTCTTTTTATTGGCTGTTTATTATTTTAACAGTGGGCACCAAATTCTGCCTTGGTTTTTTCAGAGTTATCATTAAGCTAATTAATTAGCCTTAACTCTGTGAGGTTCCTTGGTGGAAGAGTCCATGTTAGCATAATGCACTGCTAATGCTATTATTTTATATGAGCAATTGGAAAATAATTGTCCCTCAAATATGAGTTTACCTCAGTCACTATCTATCTTTTGAGGTCACTTGTAGCATATATCTGCATCAGACTCTAACTATATATAGATTACATAGGCAAAATTTTCAAGGGTTTCTTTCTTCAAATTCTTATATATGAGTCCTTGAAGGTGAAATGTACACTTACTTAATCACGAGGCAAAGATTTAATGTCCCTCTAATTAGAAACATGACCAGTTCTGTTAATTTACCTGAAGGAGGAAATTCTGTGCAGTAGAGTGAACATTAAACTGCCCTTGTCCCCTCGTCTCTCAGCTCCTTACTTTTCCAGGTGTCTCCTCTGTGACTTTGTATGAATTGCATACAACCAGATTCTGAAAGTTATTTCGTTATCTGACATTAAAATCTCATTCAATCTCAGTCAGCTGCCTACATCACAGAACTAAAAATAACCCTGTGAAAACAACCAGGGATTTATGATATCTCAGAATATTCCTTACTCCACTTAAATGGACCATCCTGTATCTATTGCATTGCTTGCAGATTTTTGTGTGATATTGCCACCCATTTGACCTGCTTTTATACATGGTTCATTAACGAAATTCCTTGATTTGTCTCAAAAAGCTGTTCTAGCGCTTACCTACCCTTATTCAATTTCTTTGCATCAGAAATGAAATCATTCCTTGCCTCAATTCTTCACTTAGAAAATGGGATGACTTTTATTATTTAACTGCACTGTTACAAGAATAAAAATCCTTTCATCTGAGAAAGGTATATTAATCAAGTTTAGGTGCTGAAATCAATGCACTCCACGTTTGAACAGCTTACTTGAATAACTAATCAAAACTAAGCACTGCAATTTGGCAAATTTACAAACAGTCCACACAAAATAACTACCCAAAATATTCAAACACAGCCAAGCTATACAGGATTTGGAGTAAATTAAATTCTCTTGACAGCAACAAATGCATTTTTGCAAGATGTAATAGATCATATTCCTCCATAGGTATCTTAAGAAAAAAGACTACATAATTGCTTTATTTAATTGTGTTATCTTACCAACTCCTGTTATAGAAGTTAAATGTGAAAATACTATATGCATAAAATACACCCTATAGGAAATACACCCTGTCTACTCATCAAAGTCCAGTGATAGCATTCTTTTCAAAACTGTTCTGTACAAGAGGTGCTGACAAACATGAAGTTTCAAAAGAAGACGTAATGCTACGTTTCCACAATTTTTTGAACTTTAAAGTGCAGAATTCATATGTTCAATAAAGAATAAATTTTTCTGATTCAGAATATGGTTTTTAAATGTCAGTTTCATTTCTACGAAAAATAAATAAATAGCTATCACAACCGGAGCTCAGGATTTTCAAACAATTGAAACAAAGTACTTGATTGGTAAATCACAATTTTCTGTTGATCACTGGATCATGAAAATGTTTGGAACTCCGATTTATTGTCTGGGTGGAAACATTTATTTTAGACACAAATTCTCAAATGTGGGAGAGAATTTCTTCCTATTTAGCTTTCCTAGTAATAAATAAAGTTAATGCTTTTTTTTTTTTCTCCTCTCATGAAATATCACTTGGGTTTGTTTGGCAGCTGGCAATCAAATCACAGTTTAAGCTTAAACAGTCTGTTGCACAGATTTTGGAAAACTAATATCTACCTTTTATCAGCATTCCCTTTTGCACAACATATTTTAAAACATGACACTC
>NW_010410729.1:0-4896 GCF_000710305.1 Buceros rhinoceros silvestris | reverse complement strand
TTTCCTATATGTGAATTAACAAGAAAGGGTTTTCCTTTGCTTGTTGTCAGAGTTTTATAATAGAATAGATATTGCTGGTTTCTAAGATCTGTAACTGAACACGCACTCCGTACTCAATTTGTTCTACTGTGGCTAACAGGTAAAACAGAGAAGAATCAGGACCCTTTTATCACTGTAAGATACAAGACACTAAGTTTACACTATACCTTCACTCCCAACCACCTCCATAAGTACCATCTGTGCTCCTTATTTACATTCTTTTGCTTTCTAATTAGCACCTTGCAAAGCTGCACACCTGCAGCTCACCACACATTACCCATTAAGTCTCCACAGCCTACCCTACACAGAAACTATTTTGTCACTACATCATTATACTTCCTCCCCTTCTGGGGAATACAGGCAAAATTAAACTGCTTAGAATTATGTTATTCTTGGGGAACAATAGCTATTCCTTTTCTTTTGCATCTTTACACATAAAGTGAAAATCTTGCATGTCCAATGTCAGCATTGCGGTTGGCTCTGTTAAGACCAGGGCAAGGGGTCAAACTACAAAAAAAAAAAAAAAAAAAAAAAAAAAAAAAAAAAAAAAAAAAAAAAAAAAAAAAAACCACCAAAAACCCAAAACCAACCAACCAACCAACCAAGAAAACCCAGAAAGCAGAGTTATCTCTTCGGGTCTCATTAACTAGTATGCCAAAGCACAGTCAAATGTTTTGAAATGCTCTCACTGTTGAAACATGTACTTTTGCATTAGGTGCATTTCTTGTAAATTCACGTGAACCCGGTTCCGTTGGGCTGGTTGCTCTTGATGAAGGGTTTTCATTTTTCTGTGTTGCATCACATTTCGTGAAAAAAACACGGACATACCAACACACACTGCACTCACCCACAAGCCCAGCTGCTCATGAATGACAATTGTGAAGTAATTCGGCAATCCATGAATACCATGCAGACAAAAACACCACTTCAGTGGGGTCTGATGCTTGGTCAGATTTTCAACTGTAGTAAGGAACATCATTTCCTTATGCATTCCGACGCAGGAGAAGAACTGTGTTCCTCTGAGTCTCTGTCATACGATCAGTACACCCTGCCTTAGCCTATATTTACCTCCAGTTCCCAGACAGGTGTGCACGTGTGTGCTTGTGAGTACGTGTATGTAAGGAGTGCATAGAGCGATAAGCTGCCCTAATACTATTTAAATCACCATTGTGCAATTGCAATTATTAGTGACAAATTCTATGTATAATAGAACTCTTTTTTAGTGTTGCAGTGGCTTTATTATTCCTCTCCACCTATTTGGTATAAGTCTTATTTAAGTAATAAATAAAAAAAATTTTAAAAATTGAATATTCTGTGATTTTCTTAATCCTCTAGTGCCTGTAAGTCAGCTCATATGTGAACCTTTATGCCTCTTTGAAGCAGGTGGAATAGGATGATAAATGCTACCCAAGCAGAACTATTATGAATCACTCTCATTTTGTGGTCATGTTGCACAATTTTAAATAACTTCGCCAAGGCCAGTAAACACTGCTCAGACAGTCACACGCTTTCTTAAGATCAGAGAATTGCAGTCTTCACAAAACATAAAACTGCAAACCACAGTAAAGAAAAGCTTTGTCTGGGAAGAAACCACATTACACGTTACTAAAATTGGTATATTTCCAAAAAACAAGGAGTAAGGTATACGCGGAATGACATTTTCTAACTGAGCCATGTCCTCTGCTTAGCAGGATCTGCCTGTGCCTTCACTGTGTTAGATTACTGGTCTGTCAGAAAGGGCTGGTCTGAAAGATCTGTGCGCTATTATTTTTAAGACTATGCAGATGACGCTCATTGAAGAAAACAGTCACTGTCCATTGACTTTAATGGCAAAACAGAATTAGGACTAAGAATATATGCAAGCAGTTTAAGATATTTCAATGAAATTGCAGAACGTATTTGGGATCAGAGATTTCAGCAATGAAAAATACTTTTAAAAATTTTAAAAGCGTGTTAAGGGATGGATATATGCAATAGAATTTAACAGTCATATATGCAAAAAACACAGACATTTGCAAAGTAGGAAAGATGTTGCATGTTTGTAATTCAACAATAACCAAATACTAGCTTCGCAGCGTGCCCCTTCTAATGATGCTCCAATGGATTAGCATTAAAGGTCTTCTGCCAATGAAATACAGTTAATGTAAAGCTCAGGTTGGTCATAGAGAACAAATAAGTTTAAGAATTTAATGTAAAATATTTTTTAAAAAATATTGCATGAAAATAAATGTAGACTACAAAATCTCATGAATTTGGAATTTACTGTTTAGAAAACTATGTCTTTGCCACACCTTCAGAAGGGGAAAAGCCCATCCCATTTCCTGTCCTAATCTATGTTCCAACTTGCACAGCATATTTAGTTCCAGTCACTGCGCTACATAGCAGATACACCCTGCCTGAGAAACCCGGTCAAATGTGGAGATTATATCTTTATTTAAATTATAAGATAAAAATAGCACCACATGCATATTTTGGGTAGTACTTCTCCCTACCCCATGGTATTAAGAGCTAAATAACAATCTCTGTGACAATGACTTTATGAAACAAGGCGTAACTTTAAAATCCTGTTGAGAAAACACACATTACACAGTCACAGAATCACAGAACGGTTGAGGTTGGAAAAGAGACCTTACAGTCACTTGGTCCAAGCCCTTTGCTCAGGCAGGGCCACCTAGAGTCAGTTTCCTCAGACTGTGTCCAGACAATTTTTAAATATCTTCAAGTATGGAGACTCCACAGCTTCTCCGGGCAGCTTGTGCCAGGGCTCAGTCACCCTCACAGTTAAAAAGTGTTTGCTGATATTCAGAGGGAACCTCCTGTGTTTCACACTGCGCTCATTGTCGCCTGCCCTGTCACTGGGCACCACTGAAAAGTATCTGGTTCTGTCTTATTTATAACCACCCTTCAGATATTTAAGCATTCATGAAATCCTCCCAAAGACCCAATTCAACTTCACGATGCTCAAACCTGTTTCAGCATCAGGCCAACGTTTAAATGGCTGCACTAGGCAGCAGACAATTATTGTAATACCTAAAACATGGACATCTGTCCTCAGCAAGGTGGTTCCTGGTACCATTAAACATGCAGGGTTTTTTCATTTTTTTTTTTTTAACATTAGAAATCATCTCAAGAGTACCTCTGCTTGCTTTCTCAGCGAGTCAGCAGAAAAGCTGACTGATGGTTTAGACTTGAGCCTGTCCCTGTGTGTATCCACGCACTCTAGAGAAGGGGTAAAGTAGCCTGAATATTGTCTGTACCTACCCCTATCGTTAGGACTTGATTCATAGTTAGGACACAATACATAGAAAAAGCTAAATATCTCTGATGAGGCACTGCAGCATTTATGCACGCTAACAAGGAAATTGTCTGAAGCTGTCTGGACACGTTAAGACCATCATCCCCTGTGGGGAAGTCAAACCAGAGTCACCTCTTAGCCTTTGCCCCCATACTGGCAGGGGTCATGCTTTGTAAACAGAAGGAAGACGTCGTTTAGCCATGCGTGTCACCATCCAGCTTTTTTAATGCTCAAGCGGTTAATGTATTGAGGTGAGGTGTGACATTATTGTCTTTCATCAGTGATGTCTTCTAGAAAAGTGTATATTTTAGGTACAATAGTCATGTATAATTGACTAAATCGACTAGTCAGTCTAAGCCTATTCTTGGTTCTTTCTCCACCAAATGCATTCTGAAATGCTTCTATGCAGTCAGAGAAAAATTGCTTATCATATGTCAAATAAATGAGTCCTATAGAAGATACAGTTTATTAAAAATCTCATACACACAAGAATACCAGAATGAATGTGCTTATTTTGCAGTACCAATGCAATTAAGTCCTGTCATTTCTTAATACGGCCTTGGGGATCACAGCATCAGTTGTCATTACGCAGAAGAAAGACTACAATAAATACTAATCTGTGCAAAAAAAAATAACCTATTCTTTTCTGACCACTACCAAAATAAGACACAGTGGGAACACAAGTCATTTATAAGACTTCCATGTTTGTATTTCCAGGGAATTTAGCATTTTAACTAGACTTTGGCTGATTAAAAATAATGCCCCAGTGATAAGCTAAGACCTGTACTCTGAAAACTCACACACGGCATTGAAATAAAACATTTTAGTAACACAACTGAGAGACAAATTCTCGATAAACTGTATCTCCAAAGAACTCTGTTGCTTACGAAATACATGCCATGTTCTCAGGTACATCTTTTTATCAAATGTCTTATTACCCTCTATCCTTCCAGCTGGTGTGGAGGTAGGGGTTTGATCTTGCTAGTTCTTGGAGTTGACTATGGAAACTCTGGTGGAAGCAGTCATTGTTCAATCTGTGTTACTTCTTTCAGCCATGCAGTATGGGTTATGCATTATGCATGGAAGAGTTCATTGCCCCTTTTGGCTTGGATGCTTACACCTTCAGGTATAAAAAAGACCACCAAACATCAGTGTAAACAATTTTACCACTCATGGCAAACACAACCGACTAATGCAAATACTCACACACACAAATAATAGAAGTTTTCTGTCACACTTTACCTTGTTGTTTCAGTGTCAATGTGGACCCAGTTGGTCTCAAGATTTATTATTATACCCAGACTTCCTTTAAAAATAAGTATAGGCTTTGCTGTACTAAGTTTTAAGTCAGTGTTTAACAGCTTCTCCACGAAGTGTTGTATGGATGTGCTTCACAATTTAATTCTGTAGTCATGAACACAGAAGGGAAAATGAGCATGTATAAATTCATAGAGTATGGATTTATTCCTATGAATTTTCTGCTGGATAGTAGCAGAGTTGAGCACTGCTATTGGCAACAAATGGCTATGGTTCTCTCATGTTTCAGCAATACAAAATTGTAT
>NW_010410728.1:553-807 GCF_000710305.1 Buceros rhinoceros silvestris | reverse complement strand
GGGTAGGCCCTACACCAGGATTGATCTGGATTGATCGGGCCCACAATGCACTGTGGGTAGGCCTGGCTCCCGTTGCCATGGTAACAAGGTGATTACAGGGTGTTGTGGGTAGGCCTGGTACTGCAAGTGTCCCTGTTACCATGGCAACAGGTCCTGCACCGCGTTGTGGGTAGACCTGGCCTCCTGTTGCCATGGCAACACATTCAGTATAGTCTGTTGTGGGTAGACTAGGTCTTCTGTTGCCATGGTAACAA
>NW_010410728.1:0-266 GCF_000710305.1 Buceros rhinoceros silvestris | reverse complement strand
CCCCTGCCCCCCCCCTGCCATGCTAACAAGCTGGTTACAGGGTATTACGGGTAGACCTGTTCCCCCGTTGCCATGGCAACATGCTGACCACACCGTGGGTAGACCTGGCCTCCCGTTGCCACAGTAAGCCGATTGCAGGGTGTTACGGGTAGACCTGTTCTCCCGTTGCCATGGCAACATGCTGATCACGCCGTGGGTAGACCTGGCCTCCCGTTGTATAGTAAGGTTACAGGGTATTATGGGTAGACCTGTTCTCCCGTTGCCCT
>NW_010410727.1:0-7025 GCF_000710305.1 Buceros rhinoceros silvestris | reverse complement strand
CAGCGCCCGCCTCCGGGCCGCGGCGCGGGCTGTGACCGTTGTCCCTCTGCTTCTCCTCCAGCCTGAGGGACCAGATGAAGCAACAGCTCATGGAGTGCAACGCTGCCGTTCATGCCAGTAAGCTTAGCCCCACTCTAGCTCTCTCCAACAATCCCCCATGCTTCCTTTTGATGTGACGTTACAGCAATAAAGAATGCGATATGGCTAATATATTTATTTTTTTAAAAAATTTATCAAAAGTTATAACCATGAAATGTTTTTCTTAGCAGAACACCTTACTGCATTTTCTAAACAGCTCTTGGAGACGTTTGAATGCTTACAAAACTGCCCTGTGATTATTGCCCACTGCCTATTCTCCTCTTGGGTTTTTGCTTTGGCGTCCTCTGATGCTGTGACGTGTGATAACTGGGGCTGAAGTCTTACCAGAACTCTGATGGTGTTTGGCAGCAATACAGATTTAAGGTGTTTCTTCTTGTTCCCACTGTGTCTGTGTTACCTGTGGCCTCTTCCACCAAAGCAGCCAGCTGCATGTTTAGAACAATGCTATGAGCCAGCTGTGGCATGTCGAAAAAGTGCTAGATGGAAATATCTCAAAGCCTAAGTATTTCTCTGATACAGCTGATTGATAGCATAGCCTCGCTGACAGTGGAAGAGATCATAAGGTATGGAGATAGGAATAAGAAATACTGAAAGTTGCTGTTGTTCGTTTTTTAGTCACATTATTTCTTTCCAGGTCAAGAAAACTACCTTAAGCACATCACTGAAGAAAGGTTTTTCAAGAGGTATGTTATTAGAGAACTTCAAACATTTGCTGTATTTTAAAATAAAGAGTAGAAGGGTTAAGAACTGAGTTTAGCTTCTAGTTACTACTTCTTAGTAAATCTCTGGATTAACAATCACTGCTTTGCAAGAGCTTGGTGAAAATAAAGGAAGCAAAGAGAGAATACGGAGAAGAAATATTTTACTCAATCTCCTAACATAGTTCTGTATTTGATACAGGTTCTAAATTTGCAGTCCTTTTTGTGATGGCTGGAATTCACTAAGAGAGTTCGACATGATAAAATACTCCTGGCCTTAATTTGGGATTTAAAGGGACAAGAAATCTTGCTGTAGACGGTTAGAGAGCAAGTTAAGAATGTGATACTGCTTTTAACTTTTTGTTATCTTGACCCTGTTTGGTTTTGTGGTTTGTTTTTTTTTTTTCTTCAGTGCCAGAAAAGATTTGGAAAAAGATATGGAAGAAGTAAAAGTCTCTTTTGAAAACAAGACGTTAGCCTTGCAAAGGTAGAATTTTCTTTACACTTATTTAGAGGTTTTCTGTTTGGTTTTGTGTGCGCACATACATGTGCATCCATGTTACTCATTAAAATAGAATTTCAAATTGTTATGGTGCCTGTTACAAAAAGGAAAGATTTTAGTGCCATTGAACCAGTAGTAACGTGGATAAGAGAACACAAAAAAAATTACAAGATGAACCATGTAAACCCCAAGGTTCCTGCAAAATTGTGACTGTATAAATCAGTAAACGTATTTCTTGGCAGTATTTTACACAAGTGCCTATGAAAAGGTGGAATTTGATAGATACTGTCTCCTGTGTTTCATGGCTGTTCACCTGAATTCCCACATCTGTACAGCTTCCCTTCTGAAGAATCTAGGATTAAATGGGTCTGAGTATGTTTGGCAAGAGAGAAATGAGCGTCACTCTCAAAAATAAGCATTGATAGGCCTTTCTTGTCCTCTGAGTTAAGCCCCGTTATTTAAGAAGTAGGATACTTAAAAGGTACTGAGTATTGTGAGTATATATATATATCTCTTTATTATTTCAATGTGAAGAGAGATATAAATGGAGCCTTGGAAATATCTCCTCTGTAACAGTTGGACTCGATGATCTTAAAAATCTCTTCCAACCAAAATGATTCTGTGATTTATTGAAATCTACATCTCTCAGTTTCTTACCGGATCTCATCAGTTATATGTTTCTTGCCCACACTATGCAGGATGCAACTTACAGATGCCCTGAGAAACAAACTGAATCAAAATGACGATGACTCACAGTAAGTTGTTCTTGGGAAAACAGTGGCTAAGAAGGAAAGGACTTCACACAGCTGAATGTGATGCATTTCTACTTCACTGCACCTTTCTTAAAAGGCAGCTCCCTTCTAATTTTGACTGCATGATATACCATCCACCGTCTGGCTAGAACCAGTGTGATTCCATTATACCCACTTAGACCCAGGGTGTATTTATGTTCGGGCTCCGAATTATCCAACCTTTGATTACGGAGGTAATTTTTGATTCACTAGTGAGAACTGTTCGTAGTTAAGCATTTTTTTTCTTTAATGCCTAAGTTACCTGCATTATATATTAATATAGCTGAGCACATATTAATGGTTTGTAACAGAGCCTTGCCTCTGCTTTGCAGACTTCATTAATTAAATGTGCAGGAGTTTAATGTCTTTGAAAAAGAACGGAAAATTTCGAATGTGTTTAAAATTAGCTTTTAATTTCCTAGCTAATATTAAGAGGTGAACGCATATGAAGTGTAATATGAGAAATTTCTGACAGAAATTCAGCTGAAAACTTTGCATCTCCATGATGTCCCTGCCCCATGCCAGAATTCAGGAGCTTCATTCCTGAGCCATTCTCAGGTGCCTAGGGTTCCTCAATGCCATCCACGCTCTGTCATTTGAGATGTTTCCGTTAAGGCTGTCTAACATTAGGGAAACTGAGGGAAATAATCTGGCCCCTACAACAACACTTCGTATAATAATTGGAAAAAAGAAGGTGCAGTTTTTAAACAACAACAAAAAAAGTATGCTTTATTTTGGTGTCAGGGGAAGTGGGCATTTTTCATCTAATCCAAATGACCTTAATTAAAACATTTATGCCGTTGATTCATATTAATTGTCTTAAGGTATGCAACTGTTTTTCCTTCCTTAGACTGATCGTGGAAACCATGAGAAAAATAGTAATGCTTAGCAAGACAGTAGTTGAACATCAGCAGGTAAGTAGGAGTTGTAGCTTCTGTTGCAGTTGTGCAGGTCTACCAGCCTCAAAACGGGCAGGAGCGCAATTCAAGAGTAACAGCATTGCACAAGTCATTTGAAGTGAAATACGTGGCCCAAAGGGTGCGGTTTCTACTGATGTCAAAATTACTGAAATTATTACTTAGAGTGTGTAAGAAAGTCTGCTTCTAGAGCTGCTCTTAACTGTTTTTGTGGATTGAATTAGCATCTTTTAATAATGTTTTGGAGATGAGTCTAGGAAATACTTCATGTTTTCTTTCAGCAAGCACGTGAGAAGGAACAGAAATTGACTGACATTAAAAGGAAAAGACTCTGTAAGTGTGTTATATTGACTTTGGTTTGTATTTGAATGTACAGTTCATATTTTTAAAGTTCTTGTAGCCATGTTGATTTAGATCTGCAGTAACCGCAAAACTGTCAACACAGTTATAAGGCTTCGGAAAAGTGCAGGAAGTACTGTAAAAATGAGCTAGTGTGTTGCCTACTTGAGCATGAGACTGACACGTTAGCATCATTTAGTAACTTAAATCAGTCCTATAACACCAAAAAGATTTATTTTAATCAGATTTATCATTATGAAATATTTGCGGAATTGGTGTGGGGGATTTACTTACAAAGAACTCTCGTAATAGTATGTGTGTTGGTATTCAGTAGGCTTCTTAGGATGGATCAAATTTAGATGTGAAGTCAATATTCGGAAATTAATAAGGTAAACATGTTTTTTAAAAGCTCCTACTGTCATATGACCAGGTCTGCCAACAGTGTTTAACCAACGTTGTTTGTTGCATGCCTAGGAAGTGGAGTATGTTGACAGTAATGCACAAGCATAAGATATGTCAGACTTCGTAGGAAAAGACATCCTAATGTGAACATCCTTAATATCTTCAGAAATAAATAAGAGAAGGAATGCTGTCAGCATTCTTTCGATGTATGAACTGTCCCTAAATGGTTGTACTTAGTCTAGGTTGGGCTGCAAAAACCAGTAATACTCACTGGTGTTGTCCATATCTCTTGTGTGACTTTGGCATTTGATCAGTTTTGAAAATGAGGAAATGGTGTTAAACACCTCTGACTATAAAAGTTGTGACAACTGAAGGGTGTAGGACAGATGTTCAAATTATGGTTCATGTCTAATGGAAATGCAGACAGCATACTAAGTATTCTGTTTTGCTAGCAGCAAGAGAACAAATCCATGTACTTTGGTACCCAGCAGCCACAGCACATTGTTGAATTTTGAGGTGTATTGGACAGAAGGGATGGAGTGTGATGTTAAGGGTTATTGCAGTGGAAGTGCCTTAAATGTCTGTGAGGGAAAAAAGCATATCCTTAGTTCTACTGCTCTTAACTAACTATTCCTTAACACTTAATTTTCCCAATAATGGAACAGTATTAAAAAAAGCTGGAGGACAGAAACTACTGCAAATCCAAACCATGCTGAAAAAACAAAAAGAGAAAAAAGCAAACATGAAAGTGAATGAAATACTGGAGAAGATACATAATAACTTGCAAAAAGAAAGAGAGATGACTACAGTAATTCAGAATGTATTCCAGGTAATGTGTTGTACCTTTTAGAAGCAAGTTTGCAGTTTTGCATTGGTCAAGATAACACAGTGTATGGTAAATGTAAATTAAAAAAAAAATTGTTTTCTAAAAACTTCATGGTAATGAAAAATTTGCTATATGAAAGGAAAACTTTATTACTTTAAAAGTTAAACCCATGAAATTGTCACAAACTTCTTGGAATAATTGTTTACAGAGTTTAGAGAGAGTCTATTGAGCTTTCTTCCTTTGTTCCCTTAAAGGTACAAAAATAATGCCTTTTCTCAGAATGTCTTTCACAGCTGTGGCTGTATTTTCTTAAACTGAGTGTCACCCCTACACCCCCCCCCAGATCAGTTCCCCAATCTCACAGTTAAGAAAAATAAGTAGGTCTTAATCCCGTGATACCAGACTGCTGCTGCTCAGTTTGCCCCTTCTGACCGTGTGCATTTCTGTTTGCATCACCTACGGCAGCCTTGGCCTGCAGCCATGGCCAGTCTCCAAATATTTCCTCCAGTATAGCCTTCAACCTTTTGGTGACTACCTATCAGATGCTGCTGACTAGTCTGTATCCATGCAGCTGGCTGGAAGGTCAGCTGGACTCACTGTGAGTGAAGAAGAACCTCGTGGTGTGAGATAGGGTGGAAGGGTCTCCTGTAGCATCCCCGTGCTCTGCTGCAGGTCCCATGCAGGGTGCTCAGTCTGGTCATTCACCTCTCACTGTGCCACTTCTCCCGGCTTCCTTGACCAGCCCCACGGATCAGTGAGTTAGGTACAAAGATATGAGGCACAGCAAATGTGAATGGCAACTGCACCGCTCCTGAGTTTATCTGCAAATAGGTTATGAAATCCCCACTGAGGGCATACAAAGTTTATTTAAAATACTTAGCCTGGGGACAAGATAGAACATATTAGAGGGCTTCAGGTAGCAGACAGGATGTAACCGTGCAGTGAATTTCCATGATCAGAGGAATTTCAAGGACAGAAACGGAGCCACATGGGTTTGTGTTGCATGCTGTGCCTACTACTAGTTTGCACTGATGACAGTCTTGCATCTCACATTGAGAACAAGAAGTTAAGTATTTTAGTGGGGTTTGGGTTAGATCGTTAGGATTATCTCCTGGTTTTGTATTCCTGAAATCTTCTGAGCTGTAAGCAGAGCAAATTTTCTTTTGTTAAATTTAATAATTACCATTTTCATAATGGCAGAGTGAGGATGTGAACTACGTTATCTTGTGCTTGAGGCCTTTTTTTTTCTTCTGTGTACTGACTATAGTATCTAAAAGGACGCTTCCCTTGCGCTTTTTCCTCCACATCCCAGCTATTTCAAACACTGCTGTGTCTTTCAGGGTCTTCCAAATTAAAAATTAAACAACAGACAGCTTTTGAGATATTTTACTAGGAAAAATCCTTTTTAAAGGCTTTTTTTAACCAGTAATCTTTCTTTCTTATAGAATATCATAATTGGAAGCAGAGTTAACTGGGCAGAAGATCCATCTTTAAAGGCAATTGTTCTACAGCTTGAAAAAAATGTCAATTTTCTGTGAGTTAGGTGAAATGGTGTTTCATTTTCTACAGCATATGTAACCAGTGTACTAAACTCAGTAGATTAATATGCTTTGTGAAAACAAATTTTGAAAACTTTAAAACTTAACCTTGCTAAAAGTTGTTCTCTAGAGACTCAGAACGTGGCCGTGCAGCTCTTCAACATGGAATTTAATTCCTGGTACATATGGTTCAAACACGGGTGGCATAGCCAGCGAAACTACCTGAAGAGCCACTCCATAGCTGTCCTGTTCCAAACGCTCATCCTCTCTGAAAGGCGGCATAACACAAGAAAGAATAATATATATCTTTCAAGCTTTTGTGTAAAAGCGGGCTTAACCGAAGGCTCTGATTTTTATGTCCCCTTCCCATGGGCACCAGCAGGCTGCAGGGCTCGGATGGGATACGTGACCCTGTTCTGCGCCAGCGGAAAACCCAAACTGGAAAACTTAAAAGTTGGTCTTTGGGTTTTGGGGTTTGTTTGAGTTTTTAAATCTTTTTTACCAAAGCATTATATATAATTTTAAACAGTGAGAATGTTATGCTTTTAATTGTAGCAGCCTCTTGTGACTGCTGTATATCCTGGTTAGTCAAAAAGAGTATCTGTCAGTGGATGCAACCTGTGGGTGCTGTCCCACGTAGAAAAATATGACAACGCCAGGGAAAACGCAGGTGAAATGGAAGAGGTGACTTCAGGCTGTTGTCTGTGCAGCTAAGGTGTGTTTTAAATACATTTTTTCATTGACAACTGCATTTTTGCTCTGTATTTCAAGAAAATTGACCACATCAGCCTGTGACATGTTAAAATATTGTTACTTTTAATGTGATAAGTGAGTATCAGCCTTTAAATAATCGAATAAAATGAAATGCAGCCTTACTTGAAGCGTTTTTCTGTCCTCTCCGAAGGCGCTGCCC